>NC_057801.1:109182497-109347822 GCF_018294505.1 Triticum aestivum | reverse complement strand
AGAAAAGCTAAGTTGCCAAAGTCTGAGCAATTAGTTTTAATTTTTAAAAGTTATCTTCCTCGAACGACTGTGCTTTGTATGGAAAACCTGTGCGCGGAGGAACCAACTCGTAGCTAGATGCGCCCTTACTTTGTTTCGAGTCCGCTCAACAACTTAAGTGTGCTGCAACTAGTCGCGACAAGGTTTCTTGTCGGAGCGGCACCGCCAGCAGGCTGCTGACGTCCCGCACTCAGCGCTCGCGGCTCAGGTGCCTGCGCCGACAAGTTCCCTAAAAGCGTAGGGTAAAAACATACAAAGCAAGGGATCTAGTAAAGGAAATAACATAGTGATCATCATCCAAGATAAAGTTATATTACAAGATAATTTGTCGCAGCTCTAACACATTGTTCCCATAACATGACTAACAGCAACAAGGAAAAAGATAAAGCGGGCGGCCTAGTCTACGCGACCACCCTCAACCCTCCTGATCTCGCTCACCTTGTCCACAATGGGTGCGACAAGGGCCTTGAGCGCTTCTAGATCGGCGTCGGGCGGCAAGGATCTAAGGACGTTGGTGAGGTTGAGGCCCGGGTTGCGGAAAGCCACCTTCACCAGCACCTTCTGAAGAACTCCCGCGCAAATCTTGCGTGACTCGTCGGCCAGCTGCTTTGGGATCTTCTCCCGAAGCCGCTGGAGGGCCGTCGCCACGCCCTTGAAGAACATGCTGAGCTTGGAGCTGGGTTGGAGATGCTCGTCGGAAGAGTACCCGAAGTCCTCCATCCCCAGCTGCGCCAGCTCCCCGTCGATGACTGCAGCGATATTCACCAGACCCTCGGTCCAGTGCTCCACCGTCTCCCTGAACGAGTTCTGGGTGACGGCAATGCTCTCCAGCAGTGCCTCGTCGGCCTTGATCTTCTCCGACAAGGCCACCTCTCGCTCCTTGGCGGCGTCCAGCGTCTGCGTCAGCGTGGCCAGCTTCAGCTCGAGATCCGCGTTGGAGTCCTTGGCGGCGCTGAGCTCCTTGCTCCTCTCCGCGAGAAGACCTTGCAACTCACCGTGGGCAGCAGCATCCTTCTCGCGCTCGCGCTTAAGCGCGGCGAGCTCCTCGCCGCTCGTCCGGAGATTGGCCTCTAGCTGCGTCACTTTCGCCTCCAGCTCTTTCTTGGCGGCCTCGGCAGCCGCGGCAGCATCCCTTGCTTCTTGGAGAGCGCCGCCAATTGCTTGCTCCCGCGCGGCGAGCTCTTCCTCGTGGCTGTCAAGGTTCACCTTGCGCTGCGCCAACTCTCCCTCCCGCGCAGATAACCTCTCAGCAGCAAGCCGCTACTGCTCTTCAACCTCAGCCTTTGCGAGGAGGAAGGCCTTCTTCTCCTCGGTGACTTGCTCCCGCTCCTCCGCCAAGCTCCGGAGAGTCTCCTGCCTGAGATCCCGGAGCTCCTCCGCGTGCTTCTCGATATCGGCTCCCGCCCTTGCGACAAGCGCTTCTCGGGAAGCCAGCTTGGCTTGTCGGGCGCGGTAGAGCGATGTCAGCTTCCGCAGCAGCCGCTCCTCTTCAGGCTCGTCGCTGCTGCTCGGCGCGTCAACCAGCGTCAATCCGGCAGAGGCGAGCACCTCTCCGTCGAAAGTTTCCCCCTCGACCGGCGCCCTGGAGCTCGAAGCCCAGGGGAGCTTGATGAAGACGCCATCGCCGGCCTTCAAGTAGGCGCCGGGCTGGGGCTCCTCGGAGTCTGGCTCTGCGGTAGCGGCGGGAGGATCGGCGGTCGGTGCAGCGCCTGGCGCTCCTGCGGCCTCAGGGCCGTCAGTACGATCACCAGATCCCTCGCCGGCTTCCGTGGCAGCAGCCTTGGCGGCCTCTTCGCCGGCGGGTTCATCAGCGCCGGCCTCTCCTTCAGCGGCTTCGGTCTCCATCGGCTCAGGGGCAGATGGATCTGAAGAACGAAGAATGGAGAGAATTCAAGCAAATATGCAAAAACAAAGTCAGAAGAACAAAAACCCAAAGGCAAGTTTTTAGGCAAGTGGATTACCTGTGATGGGGTCTGCAGTCGCGGTCTCAACCGCCGGAGGATCACTGGCATCGTCCCTTGCCGGAGAACCAGCCATTGCCGGAGAGTTCTCCCTTGCCGGAGAGCGCTCCCTTGCCGGGGATACCCCCCTTGGTGGTGTAGTCGAAGCAGATGGCGCTTCGGGGGCGGCTTCCGGGCCCTCCTGGTGAGGCTGCTGTGCTCCTACACAAATCCAACAATCAAGATATCAGTAAGAGAAAAGAGCACCCATGCGCACCTGACGGCGGGAAGTAAATTATAAACTTACGCTGGGGGCTGCATTGGGGGCTGCTTTGGGGAGTGGTTTCCAGGTCCGTCAAGGTGGGCTACGGCACGCCCCCTGCTGACACGGTGGGATCGTCTTCGATGACGATCACCGAGGCCTTGGCCCTCTACGCCGCTCTCTGGGCCAGCGTCCTGAAAAGAAATGGATTCAGATCGAAGCAAGTCAGATATAGAATAAAAGCGACAAGATTGAAGAACTACGAGGACAACAAGAAAACTTACTCCTCTTCTTCATCATCGGAGCTGAGCGCGGAGAGATCGAAGTCCGGCTCGCCTCCGGTGCGACGAGGCGGAGGAGTGGGCTCCCTTGTCCGCTTGGCAGGAGCAGCAGCGGTGGACCGGGAAGGTCCCGCTCCAGTTGTCGCAGCGGCAGGAGGCGCTCCCGCGACAATGGTGCTTGCCGCGGTAGAGCGTGTTGCGCGGCTCGGCGGCTGTTGACCCGTCTGCCGCCCCGCTGCATCACCGGCCATGCGGAGATGCCTTCTTGGTGCAGCCGGGGGCTCCACTTGCGGCAAGCTGTCTGAAGGCTCGGGCTCTTCCTCGCCGGGCTCGCTCGGCTCAGCTTCGGAGCCGGCAAGATCTTCCTCGCCGGCAAACTCCTCGCGCTCGGCAAGGCTTGCCGCCTCTGCTGCCTCTGCCTCCGCCTCGGTGAACCCGAACTCGCCCGCGGCGGCTGCTACCGCGGCCTCTTCCGCCCTAGTGGCGATGCGCTGCAGCTCCGCGTCTGTAGTGTCACGGGTGAGGCTCCTCTGCTCGTCGGTGCGGATCGGCACTTCCTCCAGGCTGTCGAAGAATGCCCGCACGACGTCATCTGCAGGCTCTTGCCAAGTTGGGGCGATTCCGTGTGAATCGCACAACGGCATCATCGCGCGGATCCGGTCAAGTGAAGAATTATTGCACAGCGGGACAACGCTCCTCGGCAACAGGAACGGGTGCTGAGGGTCGCGTTTGAACAGCTCCAGGAGCATTGCATCCAGCTCCAGGACGGTGAAATTGAAGTTGAGGCCCGGGCGCAGCCTCATGATGTCCGCCCAGTTCTTGAACTCCCAGGCGGGTCTCCCTCTCTCTTGCAGGGGGGCAATGCGGTGGCGAAGGAAATCTGCGCCGACAGCGCCTATAGTGAGCCCGGCAAGCCTAAGGCGGAGGATTTGGGTGACGGCGATCCTCAGCCTGTCATCTTCCAAGGCCACGTTGCTCCAATCATTGCCGCGTACTATTGGGGTTTGGCGCACGGCAGTGAACGGCTGCGGGTTCTCCTCAACAATCCAACACCACTCCGCTCTCCACTCCTCCCATTTGCTGCGAAGCTCACCCTCCAGATATGCTTCCTTCTTGCTGACTCTCGAGATCCAGGCGATCCCTCCGGCAAGCGGCTCTCCTCTCTCGACCCGAGGCATGAAGAAGTGGCGGAAGAGGGCTACGTTTGGGTGGACTCCGACAAAGTTTTCGCACAGATGTGCGAAAACTGCCATCGTCAGGACGGCATTGGGGGTGAAATCTAGGAGGCGGAGCCCGTATGTGTTCATGATATCACAGAAGAACTCCGAGAAGGGCGGGCAGAGCCCGCAATAGAAGAATAGCATGAAGAATGGGTACCCGTTTGGAGCCAGCTCCGATGTGGTGGCCGGGAGTACCCTCGTGCGCGGGTGCGCACGCGTCTCCGTCGACCAGAAAAGGTAATAATACTCCCTCAGCTCCTTGGCGCCGAGCTGAGGGGGGAAGATGGCCCGCTCCTTCCGCAGCGCTGCGAGCCGCTGCGCCTCGACCGACTTCACGCCCTTCCCCTTGTCGGCTTTCGGAGCCATGGCGGAGGTGGCAGGGGAGATCGGCGGCGTGGTGGTGCTGGTGGCAACGGGGGGCGGAGCGCTGCTCTCTTTCGGCTTTGAGAAGAAGGGGGGAGCGGCGGAGATTTCTGGACTTGGAGCAACAAACGGCGAAGTGGGGAAACTGCCCCTGTTTCCCCTGCTTATAAATAGGGAGGGGGCAGACGTTTCGCCCTTCCGAATAAAGAACCCCCCACGATCTCTCCCACGATGCCGCATTCAGCGCGTGCCGTTGGGGAGGGCGCGGTGGGTACAGAGCAAGATTCGGCGTTACCCGGGCCGCGCGTGCCCGTGCCCTGTTTTGGGCCTGGCCCAACAGCGCTCGGCACCGTGTGTGGCCCAGGCCCGTGGGCTCCTGTCGGTGTACTAGAGTAGGGGTACCCTAGTACCCCGAACCTGTGCACCGGCAGTTGCAGCGCCCCGCGGCAAGGGCTTGCCGGGTGACCACCAAGATACTCCGTGGCTCCTTTGGAGCCATTCAAGAACAAAGTATTCAAGTCAAGAGGACAAGGCCCCGGCAAGAGGAGCTTGCCGGGAAGGCCAACCGAGGCATCTCAAGGAACTTGCCGCGACGCGCCACGCGTCCCGGCAAGGCTCGGCGAGCGACAAGCTTTCGGGCGCGACAAGACCACGACCGCGGCAAGACACTTGCCGCGGCAAGCGGCCACTCTGTGCCCACGCTCCAGCGCATCCACCAACGTGTCGCCCTGGGGGCCTTTCCAGGCACGCGTGGCGGAAGGCTGTGCAGCCAGCGGTAAGCGGTGGCATGCGATGCTGACAAAATCGCCATCGTGGCAGGCGGTGGCGCCCCTGACGGTCCTTTTTCTACACTGTTTAGGCGACACAGACGGGCATTTAATGCCCTTGTCCCCTGCCGTCAGGGTTAGGTAGAGAACACTGTACCAACCACCTCTCTTTTTACATTTTTGCCCTTCCCTGCGTTGCCACCTGTCGGTGACCCCGTTGTGCATATAAAAGGAGGCCCATGCGCAACGTAGAGGGGGTTCGGTTCGGTTCAACTAGTTCGAGAGTTTCGGATCATTTCGAAGCCAGAAAACACTTAGCTCTCTAGAGCAAGAACACAATACAATCAGACAAGCAGCAGTAGGAGTATTATCTCTCCGGAGAGCTCCGAAGTTGGGTAAACTGCTCGTGTGCTTCGCCTCGATCTGCTCTTCGTGCGACCTCCGCCCCCCGCCGAACCGAAAGGGGCTCGGTCCGCCGGTCCCATAGGTGTTCGTGGATCAGTTTCCCCGACAACATGAGTAGCAAAAGATTCACAAAAGGAAGCTACTATCTCAGAGTCAAGTCCATATTTAGTGCTAAACTTTTGAAAAGCATCAGTATTCATAAAATATTTAACACAATCAAACTTAGGATCAGTACATGACTCCTTACCTTCTTCGAGTTCCCAATCTTCAGAGTTGCGTTTAATTCTTTCTAAAAGATCCCACCGGAATTCAAGAGTCTTCTTCATAAAAGAACTAGTACAAGAAGTATCGAGCATGGATTAATCATTACGAGAAAGCCGAGCATAAATTTTTTGAATAATAATTTCTCTTGAGAGCTCATGATTGGGGCATGAATATAACATTGACTTAAGTCTCCCCCAAGCTAGAGCGATAATTTCTCCTTCACGAGGCCAAAAATTATGTATATAATTCCGATCACGATGAATTTGATGCATAGGATAATTTTTTTTGATGGAATTCCAATTTGAACTGATTACAGTTCCAAGATCCAATATCATCGCATAGCCTATACCATTTCAATGCATTTCCCTTCAAAGATAAAGGGAAAATGTTCTTATCTTCATCTCTGGGTAAACCCGCAAGCTTAAACAATCCACAAATTTCATCAACATATATCAAGTGCATATCAGGATGTTCGGTTCCATCTCCTACATAAGGATTAGCTAGTAGTTGTTCTACCATACCCAAAGGAATTTAATATTAAATATTTTTAGTAGGTTGAGGGGTAACTAATTGTGGTTCCAGTTGAGGTGAAGATACCCCGAACAAAACCCTAAAAGGATTGTTTTCCATAGTAACAGGTGACAATAAATTTCAGCACGTAGTAATCATTTTGCCTTACCAATTTCCACTTACCAAGAGCGCTTCACTCCCCGGAAATGATGCCAGAAATGAGACTTGATGACCGACAAGTATATGGGATCAATTGTATCCTTTTCAATAAGTAAGAGTGTCGAACACAACAAGGAGCAGAAGGAAATGACCAGTGATTTTCAGCAAGGTAATGTGTGCAAGTGCTGAAATTGTAAGTAACAGAGTAGTTTGATTGCGAGATAATTTGTCACGAGCAAGTAACGGTAGTTCTAACAAAAGTGCAGAAAGGTAGACCAATCCTTTTTAGGCAAAGGACATGCCAAAACGGTCTCTTGTGATAAGCAAAGTGTTCTTGAGGGTACACGGGAATTTCAGCTAGTCACTTTCATTATGTTGGTTCGGTTCATGTTCGCTACTTGATAATTTGGTATGTGGGTGGACCGGTGCTTAGGTGCTGTTCTCACTTGAACAAACCTCCTACTTATTATTAACCCCCTCACAAGCATCCACAACTATGAGAAAATCATTAAGAATAAATTCTAACCATAGCATTAAACTTTTGGATCCAATCAGTTCCTTACGGAATAGCGCATAAATTAGGGTTTAAGCTTCTGTCACTCTCGCAACCCATCATCTAATAGCTACTCCACAGTGCATTCCCTTAGGCCCGAATATGGTGAAGTGTCATGTAGTCGATGTTCACATGACACCACTAAGGGAATCACAACATACATATCATCAAAATATCAAACACATATCAAGTTCACATGATTACTTGCAACATGATTTCTCCCGTGACCTCAAGAACAAAATTAACAACTCACAATAATAATCATGCTAAAGATTAGAGGGGTATTAAATAGCATAATGGATCTAAACATATAATCTTCCACCAAATAAACCATATAGTAATCAACAACAAGATGTAATCGACACTACTAGTCACCCACAAGCACCAATCTATAGTTTCGGTTCAGGCTGCAGGTGGGACTATAGTTGGGAGTACCACCACCAATCCACCAGGTCCCAACACAGATTGATATTGAGTAAGTGGGCATCCCACCAAAACTAATATGGATTAAGTGGGATCCCCACTTAACAAGCTCCCACACACACATGCACTAGCATCGACGAGGCTGACGGTAACCAATTCGTGTGGACACTCGAGCTCCATGTTAGCTACTCATTGGGTTTTGAATTCTCATAGATTTGTTTTTGCTGTACTGATCTGTCCGTTGTGCATGATTTAGCTAGAAAGCTCAGATGCTGATGTGCTCGTCCATCTGTGCTTTGCCGCCGCCGTCCTACTCCTCCTACCTTGAGACCATCCCACGCCCCAAGCCAGACTTCACCGTTGCCACAAGGGCTATGGGAAAGGAGAACCTCCACTTCCATGATGCCGACGACGCTGATGAGGTGCCTTTCGACCTCGCTGACACGAGCACGGACGACTGGGTAGCAGCAGTGGCGCCGACAAGCCCGCTGTTCGAAAGGGGGTAGGCTCTATGACCTCTACTCCGCACGACGCAACGAGCGGCTCAAGCGCAAGAACGGCTAGTACGCCGCCGGCGAGGAGGAGGCGTGTAACATCCCAAATTTTCAATTTGGAATGTTATACATAGATCATCATGCATATCATATTTTCTTGCATTTTGTTGATCCTAGAAATTTCACGCAACTCAAGGACCCTCGGAGAGAGTTGGAGATTTCAAAATTTTCGTATTTGACTTCTCTCAAAACTATGAAAAGAGGATCATTGGATTTATTTATTTTATCTTCAAATATTTTTCCAATATCAAAAATAAGAGAGGGAATAATATGACTTTCCCAAAATTTACGAAAAATGAAGATTTAATAAATAAATCAAATTTTGGATTTGTCTCGGAGTTTAATTGCCTTAGGGAAAATGTGTGTTTTCAAAAATTGCATTTTAGGCCCCGAGTAAAAGTTCATTTTGTTCGACTCATTTTTAGGAGTCGGGGAAAGTTTACTTTATTAATTTTGGAGTTCGTTTAGATTTTTTCTGTATTTTTTTTCTGCGCGCGAAACCGATTTAAGAAAAAAAGAGAGCCGCAGCGCCTTGGGCCAAAGGCCCAAGCCGCCAAGCCAGCCGGCCGCCCAGGAGGCCAAGGCCATCGCTAGCGCGCGCCGCGCCAGGCGCTAGGGAGCCGTCGCCGCTTCCTTTCGGAAATCCTAGTAGGACTTTTGTCCTACTTCCGTTTATTCCGTTTTTGTTTCTAGATCTTTTCCCTCTTTGTTTCCTAATCCTAGTCTAATTCTTGTCCCCTACTCCAAGCAAAACCCTCCCCTCCCCAATATAAATACCCAAGCACCCCCCCTCCAACACATCAAACCAACACCTCTCCTCTCCTCTCCTCCTCCGCAGCAGCAGCGCAGCGCCCCTCACTAGCGCCGCCGCCCTACACCGCCGCCGCCGCTTGCCACCGCCGCCGCCAAGTGCCGCCGCCGCCACCCAACGCCGCCGCCGCCGGAGCCCCTCGCCTCTTCGAGGTACTAGCCCCGCGCCGCGTGACCTTTTATTTTCCTCGGTTCGGTTTTTCGTAAATCGTTCCGGTTTCCGTTCCAGTTTTTCTAGATCGGTTTTTCTCGCCGGTTTTTCTTTCCGGTTTTGTTTAGCAAGCGTTCGCCGGACCGTTTGTCCTAACGAACGTGATCACCTGTTTGCCTCAGTTAATGAACGTCCGTTCATTCAACCGTTCGTCGTTTTCTTTCTCATCGGATTTATTCTGCTATTTTTCTGATAGCGATTTCAGATCCGATTTTCTTTCTAGTCTATTTTCTCGCTCGTTTATCAGAATCAGGTGATTCAAGCACCTGGAGTTTCATCTCGAAACCGCCGTTCTGACTAATCAACTTAAACAAAGTTTTGCTACTGTAAAATTTGACTTAGTTTCAACTTGCTAGAACCGAGTTGTTTTCTTTCGTCGTTTGACTTTTGTTGCTTTATTTGATTCGATTCTTTTGCCACCAGGGTTCTTAAGATGAACTTTCTGGTTAGATCTTTTATTCGAGATTTACCTGTGCATTAGATGAGCACTTATTGTATGCTTGTTGTTTGTCTGCGATAGATCACCCGGAGTGCGCCGCTTGTTACTTCGAGTCTCTAGGTTTCGCGGATCGTCAGCAAGGCAAGTAACACTTGATCATACCTTTTTGTACTACCCAGTTTTTGTGCATTAGATCAATCCTCAAACATTGCATGATTAGGATCTAATTAAATTGTGGGATGGGAAGTAGATGAGGTAGTACCTATTACCTGTATTACTTATGAAACCTTTGGGAGTTACTTCTGCGTTTGCTTATTATGCCATGCTATGCTAGTAGACGTGGATTGGGTGAGTGAATATCCATGACAGATGTGAGATTGTTATTAATGGTTTATTCTAAGGTGGCAACTTAAATACACATCTGGGTGGATTGAGGCACCTGGAGTTACCAGGACTTGCCTGTTTTTTTGGAAATCCCGAGGGTACCGTGTGATTTTCCTATGGACCGCCACCCAGGCTCAAAGGGATCATAAGATAATTCATACTAGTAACTTACGTGTGCAGCCACAAGCCATTATGGGCTCTGGCATAGTTGACTAAGTCGTGCGAACTCTTATAGTGGTGGACTAGCAGATGTAGGGGATGTGTCAGGACCCCGACTCAATGCCACATCGATCTAGCATGTAACACCTCATATCACTTTGCGGCCTCACGCACGGTATTCCCACGGGTGTCGCCTTACCTTTGCCCGGGACCGTTTGCGTCTTTTGGCACACGTATATGATAGTGTCGCTAGCATCCATATGATAAGGAGCCCGGGCTTACATGGCTAGTCGTAAACCCAAAGTGGCACAAACTTACAGGGACAGGCATCCATGACCCAACATCGAACGTGTCGGTCATCATCGAGTGAATCCAGGCTGTAGCACTGGGCTAGCAGGACTCCGGTGAACCGGGCTGTAGCGGGCTAACAGGACTCCGGTATTCATCGCGTGACATTTCCCCGAAGGGACAGACACAGGAACGAAGAAGGACACATGCCGGCCAGCCTAAGTGTTCCGGAGCAGTAGCAAGCTACCATGGCTCAGTGGAAACACTAGGAGACATTTCCCGGTAAGAGAGGCTACCAAGGATAAACAACTAGGTTGTCAGATCCCACACATACCAAGCATTTCAATAACATACTCACCATATGCTCGATATGTGCAAATACAACATGGCATCACAACATGACTCTACAACTCAATTATTTATTCAATAGGCTCCGAGGAACGAGATATTACAAACAGGGGTCTCATGACCCAACAATCAGAGCATACAAGTCAAAGCACTTGCGGAAGCTTAATATGTCTGAGTACAGACAACTATAAATGAAAAAGGCTGAGAAGCCTGACTATCTACCAGATCCTGCCGAGGGCACAAGATCGTAGCTGAGGTAACAAGCTAAACGTCGAAGTCCAAGCGGAACTACTAGTGAGACTGAAGTCTCTCTGCAAAAACATAAAATAGGCAAACGTGAGTACAAATGTACCCAGCAAGACTTACATCAGCTCTATCTACATATGCATCATTATCAACAAGGGGGTGGTGGGGTTTAACTGCAGCAAGCCAGCTTTGACTCGGTGGCTAACCTGAACTACGACTGCAAGTAACTCTTTTGAGGTGGCGCACACGAGTCCACATATTCACCATATCAATACACCACTATGGATCCACTCCCGTCTCCCTACGAGAACGCCATCCATAGCACTCACGCTTATCTTGCGTATTTTAGGGTATCGACTTTCACTTGTCTATGAACTATAAAAGGGGTCCAAGTTTCCATATCCGAGGAATCCGGCTATTCGAATAGATGATGTTAACCCTGCAGGGGTGTACTTCTTCACACACGCTTTCGCCACTTATCGCCCTGTACACGTCATGTACCTCGGCAACCTTCAAGCGGAAGCCGGGCGAGGGAGTCGGCCATGACCTGACTAACCGAACAAGTCTCTAGTCCAGGTTTATCGCCTATTCGGGTTCTATCCGCAAGGAGATCCGGCCGGGGTGTCGCTTACGGCCCCAAACGATGTGAGCAGGGTTCCCAAGCCCACCATCCGGGTGCCACTTGGTACACCGTGCCACTGTGCCTAGTCTGTCCCAAGCCCACCTATACCGGGTGCCACTTGGTAGACTACTAACACTACCTACAAACACCAGAAACTAGTTGCAACTCCTGGACAGAGATCAAGTTGATTAATAAGTCGAGAGAGCTTGGAGCGCCCGGAGCCCAATGTGTGGTAGTAACTGATCATGGATCACAAACACAGAAGTCAGTTCCTGAGGACGGCTGCAATGAGACAACCCACCATGTACTCCTACATGGCCTCTCACCGCTACCTTTACCAAATCGTGTTCATACACTTAGCTCACACACAGTAGGACATGTTCACACGCCTCTGATTCATCCCCGATGAATCAGACCTGACTCAACTCTAAGCAGTAGCAGGCATGACAAACAAGCATAAATGAGTAGGCACATCAGGGCTCAAACAACTCCTACTCATGCTAGTGGGTTTCATCTATTTACTGTGGGAATGACAGGTCATGCAAAGGATAAAGGGGTTCAGCTACCGCAACAAGTAATAGATGAATCGTTGTTGTCCTAATGCAGTAAAAGAGAGCAGGAGCGAGAGAGTGGGATTTTATCGGAATGAACAAGGGGGTTTTGCTTGCCTGGCACTTCTCAAGATAACATTGAGTCTTCATCAGTGTCAACGATCACATCGTCGGTACAACGTCTACCGAGGGGGAACAACACCGGCAAACACAGAAGAAACACAATCAATGCAACGCACAATATGATGCATGATCATGACATGGCAAAATGAATGTGTTTTGGGCTAATGCACCTAGCTATGATTTAAATGAAGTTGGTTTGAATACAAGATTCAAATTCAAACTCCATATGTGATTATTTAAATGCTCTTTATTTGTTTTGTCCAAAACAGAGGACAAACATTGTTCAAACATGCATGAAAATGGTACAGATGGATTCCTTGAATTTTTCTGATAATTTTTCATATATAATTTATTTCATTTGGAGTTACGGTTGAATTTCTATGAATTTTTGAAGTTTAAATCATTTTCTGGAATTTCCTGAATAAAAATAAATCCAGAAAATGATTTGTTGCGTCAGCACTAGGTCATGCTGATGTCAGCAGGTCAACTAGGCGGATCCAGGTCAAACCTGACGTGTGGGGGCCACACGTCAGTGTCACAGGGCTACTTAGCTCACTGACAGGTGGGACCAAGTCAACGGCCACGTCAGCTTGGTCAAAGCTGACGTGTGGGCCCATGGTGGTTAGGTTAAAACTTAACAGAAAATAATAAAGATTAAATAAGGGCGTGCGGCCCATACGTCAGTGACCCAGAGGGTTGGTTAGTGGTGTGTTTAGGCCCTAATCGCGGCCACGTCAGCGGTCGACGCCGGCGACCAAAAGCACGGCGGTGGCTCGCGGGAGATGCTCGGGGACGGAGCTACGGAGCATCGTTTCGCTCGTGGTTTGCAGCTACGGGACGCTGGCAGTGAGGCGCATCCGGTGGTGGCCGCGTGGTGTGCTGGGGGTGTGTGTAACAGCGGCGGCGGCGAGCCGGGCGGCCGCCGGAGTTCGGGAATCCAGGCTTTGGGCGTTACGGGGCACGGCGGGCGCGACCGATGGGCTCTACGGGTTGCTGGGGTCACCAGGAACACTCGGAGGCAACGACCACAGGTGGAGGAGCTCGGGAGCACGAAGCTCACCGTCCATGGCGGCGGCCGGAGCTCGGGTTCGGCGGGGCAGCTAGCTAGGGGATGAAATCAAGTGCGCGGAGTGAGGGGAAGAGAAGAGGAGATCACGGGGAGTCGGACGAGACGCTAAGTGGGCTCGGGGACGTCCTGTCGGCGGCGAATCGACGTCGGCGGCGACCGGCTTCTGAGAAGGAAGAAGATGAGGCCGTCGGCGATGCAGGCCGTCCCAGCGCTTGGGGCCAGGTTGGGGCGAAGCGGCGGATGGCGGGGCTTCAGGGCATGTAGGAGAGGCGAGGGGGAGGCGGTGGCCATGGTGGAGCTCGTCGGTGGCGGCGGCTCCGTTCGGGTGAGCTCAGGGAAGAGAGCCAGGGAAGGAGAGAGGGAGCAGCGAGAGAGGAAGAGGAGCGAGGGGACACGGGGCGTCGTCGTGGCGTCGCTAGGGAGGCCGGGGAAGCAGGAGGTGGCCGAGGCGGCGTCGGCGCTCGCCACCGAGCTGCTTCGGTGCGAGGGGAGGAAGACGACAGGGGGGGTTAGCGGTGGCGGGCTGGGCCGCCAGCTGGAGTTGGGCCAGGTGGGCTGAGAGGTGAGCGCCAGGTAGATCTTCTCTGCTCTGTCTTATTTTTTTTCTTCTGTTTTGTTTTTATTTAATTTCATTTTGCCACTGTTTTGAATTTAAAAATAATTCAAACAATGCCAAAAGCTCCTCTGAATATTTTCATTTTGCTAGATGGACTTTTCCAAAAGCTCATAAAATATTTCAGGGATATTTGAAATTATATTCTAATTATATGAATATAATTCAAATTCAAATAGCTAATGAATTAAATTCAAAGTCCCAAAAATAAATCCTCCTAAAATGTTCAATATTTTGGTTGGGACCAGAACCCTTGCCAAAAATTATCAAACATTTAAGAAGAGCATTTTGGAACAATGAATGAGATTTTTAGGGTTTTTGCCCTTCTTTTATTTAGGGTTTTGAGGCTTCCAATTTCCCTCAGTTCAAGTTTCAAAATTTAAACATGATGCAAACACCAGACAGCACCAGAAGCTAGGGATGTGACAACTCACCCCCTCTAAACAAGAATCTCGTCTCGAGATTCAAGCGTAGGGTAAGATGAAGGGGGAACGCAAACTAGCACAATCTTCACGATCCAGGTTGCACTTTATAGGAACGTTGTTTTGATCACCATCTTTGTCTCGGCGTCTTGCTCTGAGAACTCTAGCTAACATGACAACGAGAGGGAAAGTAAGATTCTGGAAGGTTCGATCTTCTCAAGGGTCGAACAACTCACGGAATGAGACATAGAACCATCTCTCGGGTTGAGACACAAGATACACATCAAGAGGGGTGGAAAGAAACGGATGACGAAGGTTCACTAGGTGGACAACAATTCCACACTTAAGAAGGTGGTAAACGATTGTCAACGTAGCGTGGAGTTGAGTTGCCATGATACCACAACGAGGCACCTTAGAGGAGGTGACTCGTAGATTATCCCCTTAGGTGGCAAAAAGAATTACTTTTGATTCCGAGATCATTGAAACTCTTTAAACCGGCCTAAGGCAATTCTCGAGCGATCGTTTGGAGGGGGTCGGTAGAATGGCATACTCGAACTTGGATGATGTGGATTACCTTGTTGAAGACAACGTAATGGATGAATTTGCTTACCACCGGAAATGGAAGAGACCCATGGTAGAATGGCACATTGGCGGTGCAAGCTGGGAACAAAATGCAAATGCTGGGAATGATTCTGGTAACTGGGGAAGAACCCAACAATAGAGAGTGAATTCACTGTTTGAAAAGGTCATAGCATTGCCGAGGAAACTGAGAGCACTATACAGTTAATGCCAACGATCAAACCTAGCACTTGCGCGTGCTCTCAAGAACTTGAGCTTTTCCATAATCATCAAGATTTTACCAATATCCGTGTCAAGGATCCTGGCACCACAACATACTACCATGATGGCTAATGATGGATGATGCAGATGCAAAGGAAGATAACACCTTCTCAGATTTCACCTTAGCGAGGCCAAGGAAACAAAATCTGGATGATCGACCGAGAGACATTTAGCACTCCGCTTCTAATGTTCTCCTTGATGTGCTAGCATATCCCATTCATTGAAATGGTTTGGTAACTAGACATCAAGTAAAAGGTCGGACTTCGGGAACACAAAATCCATAAAGATCAACTACGGAGGTAAATCCTGCGAAATCCTTATGGGGATGTGGCCAATTTCTTCAATCAAGATACTACAATAATAGGTCTTCCGGCTGGGTGTGTTGGCCACGACATCCACTTTACCAGTTATCGAGGGACCAATATTATAGTTCTTGGGGAAATGTTCCAACCATCATATCTGCCTGAGATTCAGATCTGCTTGGTGTCAGGATATTCCAGACTCATCGAGTCTAGGAAGAAAAATGAAAGTTTGCAACACAATTCGACGAGATAACGTTGCGAGATTCTCGGGAAATGAACTACGATAGCAAACTCCAAACATGAGCTGGTTCTGCTACACACGTGTGAACATGCTGTCCCAGACAAACATGATCACATGGTAGTCTTACGATAAAACACTACCGAGTTCTGGTAGGGAACCATCATCGGGGATATCAGAGTCTTGTGCATTACCATGGATTAACACTTAACTCCTTTCCCTGAACAAATCAGTCAGTGGCTTGGGGTGCTACGGAACACACATGGAGTGGAGGTAATTAATCTACCAAACCATAGTATACTTTGCACATGCATGACTGACTTGGGACGATTCCAGAGAAAACAAAACAAACCTTTCTCAAACCCACGGCGGCAACTTGCACCAAATGCACATGAATTAGAGGAAGTCACTTCTTCCATCCAAGCATAGGCTTCATGAACGGAACACGAAGGCATTGCTTACAAAGTTTCCAACACTAGGTTGATGTTCAACATGAATCATGGGGGAGACAAAATGCTGCTGATGGGCTCAACAACAACTCATCGGAATTTCCATATCACTGGACTTCCACCATCATGTGAACACGGTGATAGCATTGGTCAGACCAAAGATGTAATGGTGTATGCTCGAGGGATCAACCACGAGTAAGACAACATTACGAGCATCGTTGGTACTGATTTGATTTGATGATAGCCGACACTCAAATCAAGGGATTGATAAGACAATAGGTCCAGCAACTGATTACAGGGACCAATCGATGAAGATATCATCTTTCTTCAACACACACTACACAAGAATATCCCTTTGGAACGAACTAAGTTAGGCAAGCTTTTATCTTCCAATTCTCCAAGTTGTTGTCTAGCTTAACCAACTAGCTCAGGGATATCCAACACAGATTCTTGGAGAAAGGGTGGTTCACAAGAAACCAACTTGATCACGAGCTCAACATAACAGTCAGGAAACAACCCGGTAACACCTCCAAGAAGATATTTGGAAAGTCACGAACCACCGGTATGTTACTAAACTCGAGAACAATCTTGCTTTTGAGGGCAAGACGATATGATCAAAAGGGCGAGGGATTGCCAAAATCCTAACTCATTGATCGAGGAGTGCACCAGGAAATAGGGACTAGATAGCACAATCAGTCTTAGAATGATGATTCAAGAACCAACACACTAGGAATGAAATTATTGTCCATTAACTACCAAACAACAGAGTTGCTAGCAGTATTGATTTCACACACCACGATTCACTTGTCGGCATCCCGGTCACAATAACACAGGAGCCGAGGAATGAATAATGATGGCAAGAAGTATTACTGTGTCAAGTATTCATAAGAGGTGGTGCAATTCCCATGACAATCCTGACATAAAGAGGGTAACACTTCAAGGTAGAACAGAACAAAAGTTGGATTGGCATTTTGGTCTGCGGAGTATGACTGCTTTGACCCAATCCTAGATATGGATGAGGTACTGGAGTTCATTTCTTCTAGTCATTCTGGGATAGAATGGCTTGACAAACCACATGAGTAATAGGCATCGATGAAGGACTGCACACATACTCTTGACTATCAATTGACAGACGAGGGTCAGGATACAACTAAGGAGGAACAACTCGAGGAACATATAACTTTCTGAGTTGTGGATGCATAGATTAGTATGTCGAGCGAAGCTCAACATTTCTTCCGGATAACCCACGCGGAAAAAGGTAGAACTGGCAGAGCCACAATATATAATGGAGAACTCATCAAGAGCACTCTGGTTGTGATTGTTCGGTTCAACGAGGAACTTCTGCCATAAGTAGTTCATGGTATTTGGAAGAAGAATATACCACGGACTTCGAGGACTATCGCAAGGTTACTAATAACCTAAGGGAGCTAGCAATTACTATCAACATGAAGTAAGTAGGGTGAATCTCGGGTTCAAAACCCAGAAGTGAAATGCCTACTAACTAAGTGGCATCATGGGATGCTTACGAGAATGATGGCCAGAATCATCACACTGGGACACAATCATGGCTAGATTACTAGATGATATCCTAAGACACCTAGGGTCATAATAATATCTCCAACATATATGTCAAGGCAATAAAGTACCTCAACTCACTGATTTGTGTGATTAACCTGGCCTAGAAAGACATTGAAACCAGAGGAAAAGGATTTTGCAAATGCATCAGACTCTTTAGAAACCTGGGATGACTCGGAGAGCATAACGGCTGTAAATGCTCAGAAAAGATTTGAGACATTCACAAAATGGTGGCATAACCACTCAGAAGCACAATATCAAGGTTTGGAGATCAACAATTAACATACGGAAGTAGTAGGAACTGAACTGAGGCTTAAATCCAACGATCCTATAAGTCTACAGATTGGTAACCCGTCATCCTGATAGATAGATGAGATGGCCTAGTTCTTAATCCCCGTAGAAGAGAAGAGGATGACTCAGATCGGAGGGCCATGAGGTATAAGGAGTATAAAGAGCCTTACGTTCCATCCCACAATCAATTCCCTTACATAACTAAAGCATTTCTAGACACAACTTCGACCAGTTTGGCTTGGTAATCCTACAGGCAGTCAAGCTCTGATACCAACGCTGTCAGGACCCCGACTCAATGCCACATCGATCTAGCATGTAACACCTCATATCACTTTGCGGCCTCACGCACGGTATTCCCACGGGTGTCGCCTTACCTTTGCCCGGGACCGTTTGCGTCTTTTGGCAAACGTATATGATAGTGTCGCTAGCATCCATATGATAAGGAGCCCGGGCTGACATGGCTAGTCGTAAACCCAAAGTGGCACAAACTTACAGGGACAGGCATCCATGACCCAACATCGAACGTGTCGGTCATCAGCGAGTGAATCCAGGCTGTAGCACTGGGCTAGCAGGACTCCGGTGAACCGGGCTGTAGCGGGCTAACAGGACTCCGGTATTCATCGCGTGACATTTCCCCGAAGGGACAGACACAGGAACGAAGAAGGACACATGCCGGCCAGCCTAAGTGTTCCGGAGCAGTAGCAAGCTACCAGGGCTCAGTGGAAACACTAGGAGACATTTCCCGGTAAGAGAGTCTACTAAAGATAAACAACTAGATTGTCAGATCCCACACATACCAAGCATTTCAATAACATACACACAATATGCTCGATATGTGCAATACAACATGGCATCACAACATGACTCTACGACTCAAGTATTTATTCAATAGGCTCCGAGGAGCGAGATATTACAAACATGGGTCTCATGACCCAACAATCAGAGCATACAAGTCAAAGCACAAGCGGAAGCTTAACATGTCTGAGTACAGACAACTATAAATGGAAAAGGCTGAGAAGCCTGACTATCTACCAGATCCTGCCGAGGGCACAAGATCGTAGCTGAGGTAACAAGCTAAACGTCGAAGTCCAAGCGGAACTACTAGTGAGACTGAAGTCTCTCTGCAAAAACATAAAATAGGCAAACGTGAGTACAAATGTACCCAGCAAGACTTACATCAGCTCTATCTACATATGCATCATTATCAACAAGGGGGTGGTGGGGTTTAACTGCAGCAAGCCAGCTTTGACTCGGTGGCTAACCTGAACTACGACTGCAAGTAACTCTTTTGAGGTGGCGCACACGAGTCCACATATTCACCATATCAATACACCACTATGGATCCACTCCCGTCTCCCTACGAGAATGCCATCCATAGCACTCACGCTTATCTTGCGTATTTTAGGGTATCCACTTTCACTTGTCTATGAACTGTACAAGGGGTCCAAGTTTCCATATCTGAGGAATCCGGCTATTCGAATAGATGATGTTAACCCTGCAGGGGTGTACTTCTTCACACACGCTTTCGCGACTTATCGCCCTGTACACGTCATGTACCTCGGCAACCTTCAAGCGGAAGCCGGGCGAGGGAGTCGGCCACGACCTGACTAACCGAACAAGTCTCTAGTCCAGGTTTATCGCCTATTCGGGTTCCATCCGCAAGGAGATCCGGCCGGGGTGTCACTTATGGCCCCAAACGATGTGAGCAGGGTTCCCAAGCCCACCATCCGGGTGCCACTTGGTACACCATGCTACTGTGCCTAGTCTGTCCCAAGCCCACCTGTACCGGGTGCCACTTGGTAGACTACTAACACTACCTACAAACACCAGAAACTAGTTGCAACTCCTGGACAGAGATCAAGTTGATTAATAAGTCGAGAGAGCTTGGAGCGCCCGGAGCCCAATGTGTGGTAGTAACTGATCATGGATCACAAACACAGAACTCAGTTCCCGAGGACGGCTGCAATGAGACAACCCACCATGTACTCCTACATGGCCTCTCACCGCTACCTTTACCAAATCGTGTTCATACACTTAGCTCACACACAGTAGGACATGTTCACACGCCTCTGATTCATCCCTGATGAATCAGACCTGACTCAACTCTAAGCAGTAGCAGGCATGACAAACAAGCATAAATGAGTAGGCACATCAGGGCTCAAACAACTCCTACTCATGCTAGTGGGTTTCATTTATTTACTGTGGCAATGACAGGTCATGCAAAGGATAAAGGGGTTCAGCTACCGCAACAAGTAATAGATGAATCGTTGTTGTCCTAATGCAGTAAAAGAGAGCAGGAGCGAGAGAGTGGGATTTTATCAGAATGAACAAGGGGTTTTTGCTTGCCTGGCACTTCTCAAGATAACATTGAGTCTTCATCAGTGTCAACGATCACATCGTCGGTACAACGTCTACCGAGGGGGAACAACACCGGCAAACACAGAAGAAACACAATCAATGCAACGCACAATATGATGCATGATCATGACATGGCAAAATGAATGTGTTTTGGGCTAATGCATCTAGCTATGATTTAAATGAAGTTGGTTTGAATACAAGATTCAAATTCAAACTCCATATGTGATTATTTAAATGCTCTTTATTTGTTTTGTCCAAAACAGAGGACAAACATTGTTCAAACATGCATGAAAATGGTACAGATGGATTCCTTGAATTTTTCTGATAATTTTTCATATATAATTTATTTCATTTGGAGTTACGGTTGAATTTCTATGAATTTTTGAAGTTTAAATCATTTTTTGGAATTTCCTGAATAAAAATAAATCCAGAAAATGATTTATTGCGTCAGCACTAGGTCATGATGATGTCAGCAGGTCAACTAGGCGGATCCAGGTCAAACCTGACGTGTGGGGGCCACACGTCAGTGTCACAGGGCTACTTAGCTCACTAACAGGTGGGACCAAGTCAACGGCCACGTCAGCTTGGTCAAAGCTCACGTGTGGGCCCACGGTGGTTAGGTTAAAACTTAACAGAAAATAATAAATATTAAATAAGGGCGTGGGGCCCATACGTCAGTGACCCAGAGGGTTGGTTAGTGGTGTGTTTAGGCCCTAATCACGGCCACGTCAGCAGTCGACGCCGGCGACCAAAAGCACGGCGGTGGCTCACCGGAGATGCTCGGGGACGGAGCTACGGAGCATCGTTTCGCTCGTGGTTTGCAGCTACGGGACGCTGGCAGTGAGGCGCATCCGGTGGTGGCCGCATGGTGTGCTGGGGGTGTGTGTAACAGCGGCAGCGGCGAGCCGGGCGGCCGCCGGAGTTCGGGAATCTAGGCTTTGGGCGTTACGGGGCACGGCGGGCGCGGCCGATGGGCTCTACGGGTTGCTGGGGTCACCAGGAACACTCGGAGGCAACGAGCGCAGGTGGAGGAGCTCGGGAGCACGAAGCTCACCGTCCATGGCGGCGGCCGGAGCTCGGGTTCAGCGGGGCAGCTAGCTAGGGGACGAAATCAAGTGCGCGGAGTGAGGGGAAGAGAAGAGGAGCTCACGGGGAGTCGGACGAGACGCTAAGTGGGCTCGGGGATGTCCTGTCGGCGGTGAATCGACATCGGCGGTGACCGGCTTCTGAGAAGGAAGAAGATGAGGCCGTCGGCGATGTAGGCCATCCCAGCGCTTGGGGCCAGGTTGGGGCGAAGCGGCGATCGATGGCGGGGCTTCGGGGCATGTAGGAGAGGCGAGGGGGAGGCGGTGGCCGTGGTGGAGCTCGTCGGTGGCGGCGGCTCCGTTCGGGTGAGCTCAGGGAAGAGAGCCAGGGGAGGAGAGAGGGAGCAGCAAGAGAGGAAGAGGAGCGAGGGGACATGGGGCGTCGTCGTGGCGTCGCTAGGGAGGCCGGGGGAAGCAGGAGGTGGCCGAGGCGGCGTCGGCACTCGCCACCGAGATGCTTCGGTGCGAGGGGAGGAAGACGACAGGGGGGGTTAGCGGTGGCGGGCTGGGCCGCCAGCTGGAGTTGGGCCAGGTGGGCTGAGAGGTGAGCGCCAGGTAGATCTTCTCTGCTCTGTTTTATTTTTTTCTTCTGTTTTGTTTTTATTTAATTTCGTTTTGCCACTGTTTTGAATTTAAAAATAATTCAAACAATGCCAAAAGCTCCTCTGAATATTTTCATTTTGCTAGATGGACTTTTCCAAAAGCTCATAAAATATTTCAGGGATATTTGAAATTATATTCTAATTATATGAATATAATTCAAATTCAAATAGCTAATGAATTAAATTCAAAGTCCCAAAAATAAATCCTCCTAAAATGTTCAATATTTTGGTTGGGACCAGAACCCTTGCCAAAAATTATCAAACATTTAAGAAGAGCATTTTGGAACAATGAATGAGATTTTTAGGGTTTTTGCCCTTCTTTTATTTTGGGTTTTGAGGCTTCCAATTTCCCTCAGTTCAAGTTTCAAAATTTAAACATGATGCAAACACCAGACAGCACCAGAAGCTAGGGATGTGACAGGATGTAGGTGTACCGGTCCACCCATCGTAAGGTGCTAGCGCTTCTGAAAGACTATGTCTCGGTCATCCGTTTCTTAAACACCATGTAGTGCGAGAAACCAAGCGGAGGCGATCGAGTCTTGTGGGGAAAAGTGCGCAAACCTCTGCAGAGTGTACAAACTAATCATGATTAGCCGTGTCCCCGGTTATGGACGTCTTGAGTATCTAGTACTTGGATTATCCTGTTGAATCTCAACATGTTACTTCTAATTAATATTGTTGGGTTTTAAATGAGTACTTTTAATTGGGATTGAGGATGCTGTCAACCATTCTCAATATTTAACAACCATCATGATAGTTAAAAAATTTATTCCTTTGTAGTAGGGAAAAACTGGCTTTGTGCAAAAACTGTAACCACAGAGCTTTTCCACCAGCCAAATATGCATGTAGTATAGCCACTACTCATTACCTCTCTCTATGTGTTACATTGCCAGCATATTCCATGTGCTGACCCGTTTTCGGGCTGCAACTTTTCATGTTGCAGACTTTTCAGACGAGGAATAAGGTGCTTTTAGGTCGTGGTTCTATACTCAGTGATGCCGTTGGAGTTGATGGACTCATTTATCTTCCAAGTCTTCCGCTGTTATCGTTATTAGATGGCCTTAAGCCATGATTACTGTAATAAGTCTTCTTCTGGACAAACAATGTAATAAGTGTGTGATTGCTACTCTGCTATAAATCCTTCGAAGTACTGTGTGGTGTCAGCATTACTGATCCAGGGATGACATCGGAGCACAGAGACTTGATCCATTCGGGTCGCGTCGCTACAGAGATGGTATCAGAGCACACGCTGACTGTAGGACACGACCACTAAGTTAAAGCCACAGATCACTATTCTCTTCTCATTTTCTAACTCCTCATCTTTTCTACTCTTTAGGATGACGGAAGCAAAGATCAAGTACGCTCAACCAGATGAAGGTACACCATTTGGATTTCACTTGAAGGAAGTCGCCAGGTACCTAAACATTGGACTACCAAGCTTCACCGGGACTTTCAACGCCACTATGCCTGAAGAGGAGCGCTGGAAGATTCAAGCCCATGTTCCGGGAAGGACATTCGCCCCAATCACCAAGCCCATAGATAGTGTTTTTAGTGCACCAACCTGGAGTCTGGGAAAGAGCATGGCAGCTCATATCACCATGGGACGCATTGGAGAAGTTTATCAAGAAGACCTCAAGGACACTATCTACCAGATTTGCGGATGCCGGAATGAACAATGGGAGATAATCAGCACCAAGAAGGACAGATCCATTGCAGCTTTCATCCAGGAGTTAAACCAGCACATTCGATGCCAGGAGAACCAGATGTGCAATGATATGATAGAGTTGAAGAATGCAAAGGGAAGGATCATCGAACTTGAAGGAGAGATGAAGACTCTACGCAAGGACTACATGGACGAGATCGTAGCTGTCGTAAGGCACAATAACAATCTTAAGTATGAGATTGAAGAACTCAAGAAGAAATTGGAGCTCAAGAATGAAGACAAGTACGTCGACTGTTCGAGCAACTACATCATCATCGACGACACCGATTCCGACCCAAGCGAGCCCGACTTTGAAGACGAAGCTGGAGCAGACATCATGGAGTCTCCCACTGGTTCAAATTAATAGATGACCCCCACATCATGGAGTCTCCCACTGTAAACATTATAGTACACGCACGTTTGCGATAGTTTGACCGTTGTATGCCCTTTGAATGAATGAAGTGATTTTGTGTGCAATTGTCTCATGAGCATTCGGGTAGTGTTTTCTCCCTAGACCCCACTCTTTTCTTAAATTCTCGTCTTTTCTAAACCCTTCAGATGCCTCCGAGACGCGACCCCGAGTTTGTTTTTCCGCTAGAGATCACCCAGTTGATTCAGCAGCAGAATACTTTGATTCAGACATTGGTACAAAACCAAGGCAACCACAACAACAACCCACCACCACCACCACCTGGGGATCACTTGACTCATTTCCTTAGGCTACAACCGCCGGTGTATTGTAGTAGCACCGAGCCGATTATAGCAGATGATTGGCTCCGCAAGATAGGAAGGGAGTTGACCACTGCAGGATGCACAGATGGTGAGAAGGTGAAGTTTGCTGCACATCAGCTTGACGGACCCACAGCAGCATGGTGGGAGAATTTCACAGCCACTTACCCTGTAGACACTGTCACATGGGAGAAGTTTCAGCAAGCTTTCCGCACTGCCCATGTTTCAGTAGGAGCTATGGCCATGAAGAAGCGTGAGTTTCGCAACTTACGCCAAGGAGGAAGGACTGTTGGCCAGTATGTGGATGATTTTAGTAAGTTAGCACGTTATGCCCCAGATGACGTTGCTACAGACGCAGCTAAGCAGGAGAAGTTTTTGGAAGGACTATCCTGATGTATTTCCTGACGAATTGCCAGGAATGCCACCGGATAGAGACAATGAGTTTTTGATTGAGCTGTTGCCAGGAACAGGCCCGATATCGAAGCGACCATACAGGATGCCCGCACAGGATTTGGCGGAAATCAAGAAGCAGATTAAGGAGCTATTGGATAAAGGTTATATACGCCCAAGTCTTTCGCCTTGGGGATCACCCGTACTGTTAGTGGAGAAGAAGGATGGATCGTTAAGGATGGTTGTTGATTATCGTGGATTGAATGCAGTAACAATCAAGAACAAGTACCCACTACCAATGATAAATGATCTGTTTGATCGTTTGCAAGGAGCTAAAGTGTTTTCCAAGATCGATTTGCGATCAGGGTACCATCAGTTGAAGATTCGAGAGCAGGACATACCTAAGACAGCGTTCACCACAAGATATGGACTGTATGAGTACACCGTTATGTCATTTGGACTGACTAACGCACCGGCCTATTTCATGAACCTGATGAACAAAGTGTTTATGGAGTTTTGGATAAGTTCGTCGTGGAGTTCATTGATGATATTTTGGTTTTCTCGAAGAATGAAGAGGAACATAAGGAACATTTGCGATTGGTTTTGGAGAAGCTAAGGGAACATCAGTTATGTGCCAAGTTCAGCAAATGTGAGTTTTGGCTAAAGGAAGTTGGATTTCTTGGACACGTTATATCCGGAGAAGGTTTAGCAGTTGACCCCACAAAGGTTGAGACCGTAACCAATTGGGAAGCACCAACGACAGTTGGAGAGATCCGGAGTTTTTTTGGACTCGCAGGATACTACCGGAGATTCATTGAGAATTTCTCAAGGATTGCAAAGCCTATGACGGAGTTGTTGAAGAAAGATACCAAGTTCATATGGACTGAGGACTGTGAGGCAAGTTTTCAAGAGTTGAAGAAAAGATTGGTTACCTCACCAGTGCTAATTTTGCCAGATCAGACCAAGGATTATGAGGTGTATTGCGACGCTTCACGTCGAGGACTTGGAGCAGTGCTTATGCAGGAAGGAAGAGTTGTTTCGTATGCTTCACGGCAACTAAAACCCCATGAATTAAATTATGCCACACATGATTTGGAGTTAGCAGCCGTAGTGCATGCATTGAAGACATGGAGACATTTCCTCATTGGAAATCATTGTGAGGTGTACACGGATCACAAGAGTTTGAAGTACATTTTCACGCAGAAAGAGTTAAACCTTAGACAGAGGAGATGGTTGGAACTCATCAAGGACTATGATATGAGATTGCATTATCATCCGGGAAAGGCTAATGTAGTAGCTGACGCATTGAGCCGCAAGAGCCATGTCAATACGCTATTGACGGGAGAAATACCAAAGGAGTTAGCAGAAGATCTTCGTGAGCTATGTTTGGAAATAGTTCCGAGAGGCTATGTAGCAGCATTGGAAATTCAGTCTACCTTGATGGATAAAATCAGAGAAGCTCAGAAAAATGACAAAGAGATTGCGGATATAAAGAATAAAATGAGCGAAGGAAAAGCAAAGGGATTTCGTGAGGATGAGCACGATACCATATGGTTTGAGGACCGTATTTACGTGCCAAATGACCCGGAGATCAGGAAGTTGATTCTGCAAGAGGCACATGATTCACCCTATTCGATTCACCCAGGAAATACCAAGATGTATTTGGATTTGAAGGAAACATTCTGGTGGACTGGAATGAAGAAGGATATCGCGGAGTATGTAGCAGTTTGTGATGTATGTTAGAGAGTGAAGGCAGAACATCAGAAGCCAGCAGATTGTTGCAGCCATTGCCGATACCCGAATGGAAGTGGGATAAACTAGGCATGGATTTCATCACGGGATTGCCAAAGACTCGTTCAGGCTATGATTCGATTTGGGTTATAGTCGACCGCTTGACGAAGGTAGCGCATTTCATTCCAGTTAAGACTACCTATAGCAGTGCTAAGTTGGCAAAGATATACATGACCAGAATTGTGTGTTTGCACGGAGTTCCGAGGAGTATCGTATCAGATAGAGGAACCCAATTTACCTCAAAGTTTTGGAATCAGTTGCATGAAACGTTAGGAACCAGGCTAGAATTCAGTACAACTTTTCACCCATAGACAGATGGACAGACTGAGAGAGTCAATCAGATTTTGGAGGATATGTTGAGAGCTTGTGCCCTAGATTATGGATCTAGTTGGGACGATAACTTGCCATATGTAGAGTTTTCTTATAACAACAGTTACCAAACCAGCTTGAAGATGGCACCTTTCGAAGCCTTATACGAAAGGAGGTGCAGGACACCGTTGTCATGGGACGAAGTTGGAGACCGTCAGTTGTTTGGACCAGATTTGATTAAGGAGTCTGAACAGAAAGTTAAGTTGATTCGCGACAGGCTCAAGGTAGCCCAGTCCAGATAGAAAAGCTATGCGGATTCAAAACGCAAAGCGATAGAATATGAAGTTGGAGACAGAATTTATCTTAGAGTATCCCCACTTCGAGGAGTTAACCGTTTTGGAGTTAAAGGAAAGTTAGCACCACGTTTCGTTGGACCATATAGGATTTTGCAGCGCATGGGAGAAGTTGCTTATAAGTTGGAATTACCAGAAGGACTGTCAAGAGTTCATGACGTATTCCATGTTTCCCAGCTGAAGAGATGTCACGCCGAGATGGCGGAAGTACCGCTAAGAGATACAGTGCCATTTGAAGCAATTCAGTTGAAGGATGATTTAACATATGAGGAGAAACCAGTGAGGATTCTCGAATATGCCAGCAGAGTTACTCGCAGCAAGGTTATCAAGTTTTGCAAGGTTCAGTGGAGCCACCACACTGAGGATGAAGCCACCTGGGAGAGAGAAGAAGATTTGCTCAAGGACCACCCTCACCTATTTTCTAGCCAACCCGAATCTCGAGGGCGAGATTCATCTTAAGGGGGGTAGGTTTGTAACATCCCAAATTTTCAATTTGGAATGTTATACATTAGATCATCATGCATATCATATTTTCTTGCATTTTGTTGATCCTAGAAATTTCACGCAACTCAAGGACCCTCGGAGAGAGTTGCAGATTTCGAAATTTTCGTATTTGAGTTCTCTCAAAACTATGAAAAGAGGATCATTGGAATTATTTATTTTATCTTCAAATATTTTTCCAATATCAAAAATAAGAGAGGGAATAATATGACTTTCCCAAAATTTAGGAAAAATGAAGATTTAATAAATAAATCAAATTTTGGATTTTTCTCGGAGTTTATTTGCCTTAGGGAAAAATGCGTGTTTTCAAAAATTGCATTTTAGGCCCCGAGTAAAAGTTCATTTTGTTCGACTCATTTTTAGGAGTCGGGGAAAGTTTACTTTATTAATTTTGGAGTTCGTTTAGATTTTTTCTGTATTTATTTTTCTGCGCGCGAAACCGATTTAAAAAAAAAGAGCCGCAGCCCCTTGGGCCAAAGGCCCAAGCCGCCAAGCCAGCCGGCCGGCCAGGAGGCCAAGGCCATCGCTAGCGCGCGCCGCGCCAGGCGCCAGGGAGCCGCCGCCGCTTCCTTTTGGAAATCCTAGTAGGACTTTTGTCCTACTTCCGTTTATTCCGTTTTTGTTTCTAGATCTTTTCCCTCTTTGTTTCCTAATCCTAGTCTAATTCTTGTCCCCTACTCCAAGCAAAACCCTCCCCTCCCCAATATAAATACCCAAGCACCCCCCTCCAACACATCAAACCAACACCTCTCCTCTCCTCTCCTCCGCAGCAGCAGCAGCGCAGCTCCCCACACCAGCGCCGCCGCCCTACACCGCCGCCGCCGCTTGCCACCGCCGCCGCCAAGTGCCGCCGCCGCCACCCAACGCCGCCGCCGCCGGAGCCCCTTGCCTCTTCGAGGTACTAGCCCCGCGCCGTGTCACCTTTTCTTTTCCTCGGTTCGGTTTTTCGTAAATCGTTCCGGTTTCCGTTCCGGTTTTTCTAGATCGTTTTTTCTCGCTGGTTTTTCTTTCCGGTTTTGTTTAGCAAGCGTTCGCCGGACCGTTCGTCCTAACGAACGTGATCACTGGTTTGCCTCGGTTAATGAACGTCCGTTCGTTCAACCGTTCGTCGTTTTCTTTCTCATCGGATTTATTCCGCTATTTTTCTGATAGCGATTTCAGATCCGATTTTCTTTCTAGTCTATTTTCTCGCTCGTTTATCGGAATCAGGTGATTCAAGCACCTGGAGTTTCATCTCGAAACCGCCATTCCGACTAATCAACTTAAACAAAGTTTTGCTACTGTAAAATTTGACTTAGTTTCAACTTGCTAGAACCGAGTTGTTTTCTTTCATCATTTGACTTTCGTTGCTTTATTTGATTCGATTCTTTTGCCACCAGGGTTCTTAAGATGAACTTCCTGGTTAGATCTTTTATTCGAGATTTACCTGTGCATTAGATGAGCACTTATTGTATGCTTGTTGTTTGTCTGTGATAGATCACCCGTAGTGCGCCGCTTGTTACTTCGAGTCTCTAGGTTTCGCGGATCGTCAGCAAGGCAAGTAACACTTGATCATACCTTTTTCTACTATCCAGTTTTTGTGCATTAGATCAATCCTCAAACATTGCATGATTAGGATCTAATTAAATTGTGGGATGGGAAGTAGATGAGGTAGTACCTATTACCTGTATTACTTATGAAACCTTTGGGAGTTACTTCTGCGTTTGCTTATTATGCCATGCTATGCTAGTAGACGTGGATTGGGTGAGTGAATATCCATGACAGATGTGAGATTGTTATTAATGGTTTATTCTAAGGTGGCAACTTAAATACACATCTGGGTGGATTGAGGCACCAGGAGTTACCAGGACTTGCCTGTTTTTTTTGGAAATCCCGGGGGTACCATGTGATTTTCCTATGGACCGCCACCCAGGCTCAAAGGGATCATAAGATAATTCATACTAGTAACTTACGTGTGCAGCCACAAGCCATTATGGGCTCTGGCATAGTTGACTAAGTCGTGCAAACTCTTATAGTGGTGGACTAGCAGATGTAGGGGATGTAGGTGTACCGGTCCACCCATCGTAAGGTGCTAGCGCTTCTGAAAGACTATGTCTTGGTCACCCGTTTCTTAAACACCATGTAGTGCGGGAAACCAAGCGGAGGCGATTGAGTCTTGTGGGGAAAAGTGCGCAAACCTCTGCAGAGTGTACAAACTAATCATGATTAGCCGTGTCCCCGGTTATGGACGTCTTGAGTATCTAGTACTTGGATTATCCTGTTGAATCTCAACATGTTACTTCTAATTAATATTGTTGGGTTTTAAATGAGTACTTTTAATTGGGATTGAGGATGCTGTCAACCATTCTCAATGTTTAACAACCACCATGATAGTTAAAAAATTTATTCCTTTGTAGTAGGGAAAAACTGGCTTTATGCAAAAACTGTAACCATAGAGCTTTTCCACCAGCCAAATATGCATGTAGTATAGCCACTACTCATTACCTCTCTCTATGTGTTACATTGCCAGCATATTCCATGTGCTGACCCGTTTTCGAGCTGCAACTTTTCATGTTGCAGACTTTTCAGACGAGGAATAAGGTGCTTTTAGGTCGTGGTTCTATACTCAGTGATGCCGTTGGAGTTGATGGACTCATTTATCTTCCAAGTCTTCCGCTGTTATCGTTATTAGATGCCCTTAATCCATGATTATTGTAATAAGTCCTCTTCTGGACAAACGATGTAATAAGTGTGTGATTGCTACTCTGCTATAAATCCTTCAAAGTACTGTGTGGTGTCAGCATTACTGATCGAGGGATGACATCGGAGCACAGAGACTTGATCCATTCGGGTCGGGTCGCTACAAGGAAGGGGCCATGGCCGAGGGCCCTTGTGTGGCCATGGAGCTGTCCAAGTGGCGGGGCGCCAAGAAGGCCGGGGCCCCTAAGCCCCTGCTGAGGAGGTCCATGCTGGCAGCAGCAATAGTAGCAGAGTTCTCGTAGAGCTACAGGGCCAGCGACGACCTTAGCGCCATGAGGTCCTCGTTGAGGATTCAAATCCGCGAGAATTCAACGGAAAGATCACTACACCAATCCAACGACACCCTTGGCGTGCATGACACAGCCACTACGAGCTTCCACGCCCCGACCTGCTCCGGCACCCAGATCCCCAGCATCTGTGAACGACGACGGCTGCTCATCCTACCGCGCCGGCGCGAGGTGAGTGGCTTCGGTGATGGGGGGGCCGCCGCAGGTGGGGTGCAGTGTTTGGAGGAAGAAGTAAGGACACGATGGCGGACTCGCGGCGGCGGGAGTACATTGTGGCACTGCCCTCGCTTTACTTGTTCGAACACGACGTTATTTAAGTGGGTTTCCAACGGGATCCAATGGGATAAGTGGGCTAGCCCGATTATTATTATTATTATTTTCCAATGGGAGCCCACTAAAGAAGATTAAATGGGATGGGCTAATTAGTCCCACTTAATCCCATTTCCACTTGTAGCCGGAGTTCCGGTACAAACATTGAACACAAGAGATGAACTAGGGTTTGAGAGGAGATGGTGCTATTGAAGATGTTGATGGAGATTGCCCTCCCCAAGATGGGAGAGTTGTTGGTGATGATAATGACGATGATTTCCCCTCCGAGAGGGAAGTTCCCCTGGTGGAATCGCTTCACGGGAGGGCCAAAGTGCTCCTGCCCAGGTTCCACCTTGAGATAGTGGTGCTTCATCCCAAAAGTCCACCCCCCCTTATTTTTCTAGGTCAAAATGACTTATGTACCAGAAGAGGAGCACCGGAGGTGGGCCAAGGGGAGCACCACCCACCAGGGCGCGCCTGGGCTCCCTGGCGTGCCCAGGTGGGTTGTGCCCACCTGGTGGGCCCCTATGGTACTTATTGGTTCCAATAATTCTCATTTATTCCATAAAAAATCCTCATGAAGTTTCAGCTCATTTGGAGTTGTGCAGAATAGGTAGCCTGGCGTAGCTTTTTCAGGTCCAGATTTCCGGCTGCCGGAATTCTCCCCCTTTGTGTGCACCTTGCATATTATGAGTGAAAAGTCATTAAAATTACTCCAAAAAGCATGATTATGCAATAAATCAACATAAATAACAGTAGGTAAACATGATGCAAAATGGACGTATCAGCGCACCAAGTCCTCAAAAGCCCATGTGGCTAGGGAAGGCAAAAAAAGGAAGGAGTCCTAGTAGGGATAGGATTGGACTTGGAGTCCAACTCCTCTCCCCCTTAGCTACACCCTGGGGCATGGAGGGGCTGTTTGCTACTTCTTGAGCTTGCATTGGTTTTTCCCTTGAAGAGGAAAGGGTGATGCAACAAAGTAGAGATAAGTATTTCCCTCGGTTTGAGAACCATGGTCTCAATCCAGTAGGAGGTACGAACAAGTCACCAATCTATGCACCTGTACAAATAGTCAAACACTTGCACCCAACGCGATAAAGGGGTTGTCAATCCCTTCACGGTCACTTGCAAGGATGAGATCTGATAGAGATAGATATAAAAGATTAATAAATCATAAAACAAAATAAAAGTAAATAAATTGCTGCAAAGTATTTTTGGGTTTTTGGTTTTATAGATCTGACAATATATGATGGTAAATAGACCCGGGGCCATAGGTTTCACTAGAGGCTTCTGTCTTGAAAGAAAACCTACAGTGGGTGAACAAATTACTATCAAGCAATTGATAGAAAAGCACAAAGTTATGACAATATCCAAGGCAATGATTATGAATATAAGCATCATGTCTGTGTCCAGTAGACCGAAACGATTCTGCATCTACTACTATTACTCCACACATCGATCGCTATCTAGCATGCATCTATAGTATTAAGTTCATAAGAACGGAGTAATGCATTAAGTACGATGCCATGATGTAGAGGGATAAACTGAAGCTATATGATGAAAACCCCATCTTTTTACCCTTGATGGCAACAATACAATACGTGCCTCACTACCCCAACTTTGTCACTGGGTGAGGACACCGCAAGATTGAACCCAAAACTAAGCACCTCTCCCGTTGTAAGAAGAATCAATCTAGTTGGCCAAACTAAACCAATAATTCGAGGAGAAATACAAATATATTTAATCATGCATATAAGAATTCAGAGAAGGTTCAAATAATATTAATAGATAATCTGATCATAAATCCACAATTCATCATATCTCGACAAACACACCACAAAAGAATATTACATTGGGTATTACTCCAAGAACATCGAGGAGAACATGGTATTGAAGATCAAAGAGAAAGAAGAAGCCATCTAGCTAGTAGCTATGGACTCGTAGGTCTGTGGTAAACTACTCACGCTTCATCGATAGGACAATAGAGTTGATGTAGATGCCCTCCGTGATCAAATACCACTCTGGCAGGGTGCCGGAAAAGGCCGCAAGATGGGATTTCACGGGAACAAAGACTTGTGGCGGCAGAAAAGTATTTTCGTGGATTCTTCTGTTCTTGCGGGAATATTTTTAAATTTATAGGCCAAGAATTAGGGTTAGAGGAGCTCCGAGGGGCGCACAAGCCCTTAGGGCGCCCCCTAGGGCGCCCCCCCTGAGGCTTGTGGTCGCCTCGGGACTCCTCTGATTTGATCTCCAAGTCCTACGGGTGTCTTGTGGTCCAAGAAAAATCATTGCAAAAGTATTTCGTTTGGACTTCGTTTGATATTCCTTTTCTGTAGAACTCAAAAACAAGGAAAAACAGAAACTGGTACCGGGCTCTAGGTTAATAGGTTAGTCCCAAAATAATTTAAAATAGCAAATTAATGCATATAAAACATCCAAAACGGATAATATAATAGCATGGAACAATAAAAAATTATAGATACATTGGAGACTTATCAATGTTTCCCACGACCCTCCACCTATATATAGAGGGGAGGGGCATCCTAAGAGGACACACCAAGCCCTTGGCGCCCATCTCTCTCCCGTTACTCCATAGTTCCACCGCTTCGTCCCGGCGACGCTTTGCGAAGCGCTGTCGGTGCTCCACCACCACCATCACCACCACACAATCGTGTTGGCTGTGATCCCATCTACTTCTCCTCTCCCGCATGCTGGATCAAGAAGGAGGAGAGGTCATCGAGCCGCACGTGTGCAAAAGTAGGAGGTGTCGTCCGTTTGGCCCTAGATCGGTTGGATCGTGATCGGATCCCGAAGAGTACTACTACATCAACTGCGTGATAAACGCTTCCTCTTAGAGATCTACAAGGGAATGTAGATGCTCTCCCCCTCTTGTAGCTATGCATCTCCATGGATAGATCTTGCGTGTGCATAGTATTTTTTTGTTTTCCATGCAACATTCCCCAACAAATGTAATGCACCCAAGCTTTTCGAGATTTAAGTTTGACCATAAATTAGACCAATAATACATAAATCAAGTTACTAAAAAATTATACCATTGCAAACTTCTTTCGAATACGAATTCAATGGTATCATTTTTATGACACATAACCGACATTTCATTGGTTAAATTTATGGTCAAACTTAAATCTCAAAAAGTGCATGCACACTACATTATTGAATGGAGGGAGTATCATAATACGATATACTCAACTCTCTCTTTCTTCATTTAATACTATGTCACCTCATCAAAATTGCTTAGTTGGCTTGCATGATACTAGCTATGATACTCTCATTAGAACTAGCCTTATGTTACCACAAACACCTCTCTCATTAACTCATTACCACATAAGCAAACTTGTCTTGGGGTGTGTTATGTTACTAGATAAGTTACTCCCACTATGCACAACGGCCTAAGGGAAATCACTAGGCACGTTGGTAGATGTCATTCTCAAGGTCGATGGGCATGGTGCACGTTTTCAATGGTTGATACGTATCCAACGTATCTATAATTTTTTATTGACCCATGCTGTTATATTATCATTCGTGGATGTTTTACAATCATTTTATAGAAACTTTATATCATTTTTTGGGACTAACCTATTGACATAGTGCCCAGTGCCAGTTGCTGTTTTTTGCTTGTTTTTACTTCGCAGGAAATCAATACCAAACGTAGCCCAACCACAGCGAAACTTTTTGGTGATTTTTTCTAGACCATTAGACATACGATGGTCCAACAAAGTACCTCAGGGGGGAACCAACGGGAGCACAAACCACTAGGGCGCGGCTGGGGGCCCAAGCGTGCCCAGGTGGGTTGTGCCCACCTCGGCCGCCTCTCACACCGCCTCTTTGCTCTATAAATACCCCAATATTCCAGAAACCTTAGAGGAGTCGATGAAAATCAATTATAGCCGCCGCAAGTTCCAGAAACCACAGATCCAATCTAGACACCATCACAAAGGGGTTCATCATCCTCATTGGTGCCTCTCCGATGATGCGTGAGTAGTTCATTGTAGACCTGTGGGTCCATAGGTAGTAGCTAGATGGATTCATCTATTTTATTTGATTCTCAATACAATGGTCTCTTGGAGATCTATTTCAGTTAACTCTTTTTGTGGTGTGTTTGTTGGGATATGATGAACTTTGAGTTTATGATCAGATCTATGTTTTTATCCATGAAAGTTATTTGAGTGTTTTGATCTCTTATATGCATGATTACTTATAGCCTCGTATTTATTCTTTGAATCTTTGGTTTAGTTAGGCCAACTAGATCGATTTTTCTTGCCATGGGAAGAGGTGCTTTGTGATGGGTTTGATCGTACGGTGCTTGATCCTAGTGATAGAAGGGGAACCGACACATATGTATTGTTGCCATTAAGGATAACAAGATGGGGTCTAATTCCTACATGAATAGATCTTGTCTACGTCATGCCATCATTCTTATTGCATTACCCCATTTTTCCATGAACTTAATACACTAGATCCATGCTGGATAGCGGTCGATGTGTGGAGTAATAGTAGTAGATGCAGGTAGGAGTCGGTCTACTAATCTTGGATGTGATGCCTATACAATGATCATTGCCTGGATATCATCATAATTATTTGAAGTTCTATCAATTGCCCAACAGTAATATGTTTACCAACCGTATGCTATTTTTCTTAAGAGTAGCCACTAGTGAAATCTACGGCCCCCGGGTCTCTTCTTTATCATATTTGCCTTCGAGATCTATTTTTATTCGCATTTATTTTCAGATCTATATTTCCAAAAACCCAAAAATACTTTGCTGCACTTGATTTTATTCGCGATCTATTTATCAAATCTACTACAATTTTATCTCATCAACTTGAAAATTTCTAGCACCGTTACCCGAAAGGGATTGACAACCCCTTTAACACGTCGGGTTGCAAGTATTTGTTCTTTGTGTGCAAGTACCATTTACGTAGTGTTCGTGGTTCTCCTACTGGTTCGATAACCTTGGTCTCATCACTGAGGGAAATACCTACTATTGTTGTGCTACATCATCCCTTACTCTTTGGGGAAATACCGTCAAGTTCAAGCCAACATCAAAAGGAATTTCTGGCGCCGTTGTCGGGGAGACATCATCAACATCTACCAGGTTCCTAATCATAAATCTCATCTCCTTGGAAGTTACATTATTCGCCATTTGCCGCTTGTTTTCCTCTCCGCCACTTCACAAATATTTACCATTTTATTTGCTCTCTTTTTCGTTCTACGTGTTCCCATCATATCTGCTGTTGTGTGCACTCTTGTTAATCACTTTTTGCCGTTATGGATAGCTGTTCTTCCATTGCATGCACCCCGAGAATGAGGTTCCTAACTTTAAGCAAAAGGGAGGGGAGAATTTAAAATATTCTTGGTATAGGATTTGCAATGCTTAATAGATCTATCTGTAAGCAATCCACTGTTGTTCTTCTTTGTTGTTTTTATGTGGGCATCACCACTTGGTATAGATTCGTCCTTGATACAATTACCGATGGAAATTTCTTGATGTGCCCCTCTCTTGATGCTTTTAATTCTTTGGGAAATTTAGTGGGATTACCACCTCTTATGGTTAATGAAACAACTTTGACTCTCGAGCATGTTATGGAAAGTCTAGATGCTATTGAAAAGAAAAATCTTACTAAAGAACATCTTCATAACTCGGATAAAAAGATGCATAATTTTGCTAGTAAAATTGGGTCAAAAGAGGGAGAGGTTTTTAAGTTGTTAAAATAAAAGGGAACCGAAATTCACGAAAGAATTGAAGAAAGCCCTTCTCGGATCGATAAGTTGGAAGAATTTTTAGCAATTTAAGCATGACTTTTGCTTCTGCTAAAACTATTGAAAAAAACCCCGTTAAAATTGGCAAGAGTACTCAAATCACTAAGAACAAGGGTGCAACTTCTAGTAGCAATAATAAAGAAGATCTTAAAATGATTAGTATTCACCCAGATTTTGTTGAAGTTATAGGTGACCCTATTAATAGGAATGATTTCCTCAATTTTATGCCTAGAAATTTTGCTATTTTACTTTCTAAAACTTCAAAGAAATCTAATTGTGTGATTGAAGAGTTGGAAGCTAAAGATGACAAGACTTAGATCTTTGCTTTATGCCTAGCTAGGAGCATACAACGATAGCGCCTGTTGGGAGGCAACCCAATGAATAAAATTTATTTTCGTCTTTTTCTTTCCATTCTTGAGTGTTTGCACAATTATGCCTCTCTTATGATTGTGTTTTTGTGTTTTAATTAGTGTTTGTGCCAAGCAAAGCCTTTGGGATCATGTTGGGTGATAGTTGCTTTGATCTTGTTGAAAAACAGAAACTTTTGCGCCTAGTAAAATAAGTTCCATAAATCACATAAACGTGCTTTTGATCTAAATTTTTTACACAAGATTGATATACAAATTGCCCATGTTGTCCTAATTGTTCAGAATTTTTGGATTTACAGAAGTATATGGAGTATTCAGATTACTAAGATTGTTCTGTTTTTGACAGATTCTGTTTTCTTTGAGTTGTGTGCTTATTTTGATGAATGTATGGTTTGTATTGGAGGGTATAAGCTATAGTAAAGTTGGAATACAGTATATGTAATGCAAGAATAAAATATGAATGGGTTTGGAAAAGTACTTATAGTAGTGATTTTCTTTGTTATACTAATGGATCTCACAAAGGTTTTGTTGAGTTTTGTGTGATTGAAGTTTTTAAGTTTTGGGTGAGATCACAGTGGATGAAGGAATATGGAGTAAGAAGAGCCTAAGCTTGGGGATGCCCCATGGCATCTTCTTTATCATATTTGCCTTCGAGATCTATTTTTATTCGCTTTTATTTTCAGATCTATATTTCCAAAAACCCAAAAATACTTTGCTGCACTTGATTTTATTTGTGATCAATTTATCCAATCTACTACAATTTTATCCCATCAACTTGACAATTTCTGGCACCGTTACCCGAAAGGGATTAACAACCCCTTTAACACGTGGGGTTGCAAGTATTTGTTCTTTGTGTGCAAGTACCATTTATGTAGTGTTGCGTGGTTCTCCTACTGGTTCGATAACCTTGGTCTCATCACCGAGGGAAATCCCTACTGTTGTTGTGCTGCATCATCCCTTCCTCTTTGGGGAAATACCGACGTAGTACAAGCCAACTTATATGGCCAACTTCAAGAATGGTGCCAAGGGGCGAGGAGTTCATGACCTTGTTCGTTATGCTCGGCGATGTCACCTTTGGCATCGATGACAATTCACTGGAGTTGCAATGACACAAGGCGCACACATTGCTCTTGAGAGTGATATTCAACATTGTCATTGCAGCAGGCTCCACACGCAAGCTTGACATGGTGCTCATGCCACTCCTCGTTGCCACGTCACAGATGTCAACACCAACACCATTCCAACTTCGATCAATTCTAGCATGACACGATGATGGACCTCCTGATCTTTGGTCGTGGCACACGAGCTTCACCCGACATGGTTCTTCTAGATGTTCCTCAACACTCCAATACCGAGGACAAGATCCTCATTGAGATATGATAGAACCAGTCATCCAACGGCATCGGTGTTGGAAATATGCCCTAGAGGCAATAATAAAGTGATTATTATTATATTTCCTTAATGAACATAAAGGTTTATTATTCATGCTAGAATTGTATTGACCAGAAACTCAAATACATATGTGGATAAATAAACAAATATCGTGTCCCTAATAAGCCTCTACTAGACTAGCTCGTTGATCAAGAGATGGTTAATGTTTCCTAACCATAAACATGTGTTGTCACTTGATAATGGGATCACATCATTAGGAGAATGATGTGATGCACAAGACCCATCTGTTAGCTTAGCATATGATTGTTCGGTTTATTTCTACTGCTTTCTTAATGTCAAATACATATTCCTTTGACCATGAGATCATGCAACTCCCAGATACCAAAGGAATACCTTGTGTGCTATCAAACATCACAACATAATTGGGTGATCATAAATATGCTCTACAGGTATCTCCGAAGGTGTCTGTTGAGTTGCCATGGATTGAGATTGGGATTTGTCACTCCATGTATCGGAGAGGTATCTCCGGGCCCTCTCGGTAATACAACATCACAAGAAGCTTTCAAGCGAAGTGACTAAGGAGTTAGTTATGAGATGATGTATTATAGAACAAGTAAAGAGACTTGCCGGATACGAGATTGAACTAGGTATGTAGATATCGACGATCGAATATCGGGCAAGTAACATACCGACAGACAAAGGGAACTACATATGTTGTCATCAAGATTCGACCGATAAAGATCTTCATAGAATATGTAGGAACCAATATGGGCATCCAGGTCCCGCTATTTGTTATTGATCATAGAGGCTTCTCGGTCATGTCTACATCATTCTCGAACCCGTAGGGTCTGCACGCTTACCGTTTGTTGACGATATAGTATTATATGAGTTATGTGAAATAGTGACCAAATGTTGTTCATGGTCCCAGATGAGATCACGGACATGCGAGGAGCTTCGGAATGGTCCGGAGGTAAAGATTGATATATAAGACGATGCTATTTGGTCTCCGGAAATGTTTTGGAATGCACCAGGGTAATTATCAAATCATCGGAAGTGGTTCTGGGATGGCCACGGGGAGTTAGTGGGCTTATTGGGCCAACGAGGGAAGCACACCAGCCCACAAGGGGCTGGTGCGCCCCACCTCTAGGCCGCCGGCCCTAGGAAAGAAAAGGGGGAGGGCTAGCCCCTCCTGCCTTCCCCTCCACATGAGAGAAAGGAAAGGGGGGTGATACGTCTCCAACTTATCTATAATTTTTGATTGTTCCATGCTATTATATTACCTGTTTTGGATGCTTATGGGCTTTATTCTACATATTTATATCATTTTTGGGACTAACCTACTAACCGGAGGCCCAGCCCATATTGCTGTTTTTTGGCCTATTTCAGTATTTCGAAGAAAAGGAATATCAAACGGAGTCCAAACGGAATGAAACCTTCGGGAGCATTATTTTTGGAACAAATCTGATCCGGAGAGCCTGGAGTGCAAGTCAAGAAAGATCCAAGGGCCCCACGAGATAGGTGGGCGCGCCCCCTGTCTCGTGGGCCCCTCGGGTGTCCACCGACGTACTTCTTCCTCCTATATATACCTACGGACCCCGAAAACATCCGGGGGCACCACGAAACACAATTTCCACCACCGTAACCTTCTGTATCCGCGAGATCCCATCTTGGAGCCTTCGCCGGCACTCTGCCGGAGGGGGAATCAACCATGGAGGGCCTCTACATCAACATCCTTGCCCCTCCTATGAGTTGTGAGTAGTTTACCATAGACCTACATGTCCATAGTTATTAGCTAGATGGCTTCTTCTCTCTTTTTGGATCTCAATACAATGTTCTCCCCCTCTCTTGTGGAGATCTATTCGATGTAATCTCTTTTTGCGGTGTGTTTGTCAAGATCCGATGAATTGTGAGTCTATGATCAGATTTATCTATGGTTATTAATTGAATCTTCTCTGAATTCTTTTATGTATGATTGAGTTAACTTTGCAAGTCTCTTCGAATTATCGGTTTGGTTTGGCCTACTAGATTGATCTTTCTTGCCATGGGAGAAGTGCTTAGCTTTGGGTTCAATCTTGCGGTGTTCTTACCTAGTGACAGAAAGGGTTGCAAGACACGTATTGTATTATTGCCATCGAGGATAACAAGATGAGGTTTATATCATATTGCATGAGTTTATCCCTCTACATCATATCATCTTGCTTAATGTGTTACTCCGTTCTTATGAACTTAATACTCTAGATTCATGCTGGATAGCGGTCGATGTGTGGAGTAATATTAGTAGATGCAGGCAGGAGTTGGTCTACTTGTTTTGGATGTGATGCCTATATACATGATCATGCCTAGATAACGTCATAATTATTCTCTTTTCTATCAATTGCTTGATAGTAATTTGTTCACCCACCATAATACTTATGTTCTCGAGAGAAGCCTCTAGTGAAACCTATGGCCCCCGGGTCTATCTCTTATCATATTTGCTTTCAATCTACTTTTATTTCAATCTTTACTTTTTTGCATCTATATTATAAAATACCAAAAATATATTTATCTTACCATATTATCTTTATCAGATCTCACTTTCGCAAGTGGCCGTGAAGGGATTGTCAACCCCTTTATTGCGTTTGTTGCGAGTTCTCAGTTTGTTTGTGTCGGTGCGTGGGACTTTTGAGGAGCCTCCTACTGGATTGATACCTTGGTTCTCAAAAACTGAGGGAAATACTTACGCTACACTTGGTGGATCACCCTCTCCTCTTCGTGGAAAACCAAAGCTAGCTCAAGACGTAGCAAGAAGGATTTTTGGCACCGTTGCCGGGGAGGTCTTCGCTCAAGTCAAGACATACCAAGTACGTATCACAAACCCATCTCCCTCGCATTTACATTATTTGCCATTTGCCTCTCGTTTTCCTCTCCCCCACTTCACCCTTGCCGTTTTATTCGCCCTCTCTTTCCCAATCTCCTCCTCTCTTTTCCGTTTGCCGTTTTTTGTTTGCTTGTGTGTTGGATTACTTGTTGCCATGGCACAAGATAATACCAAGTTGTGTGATTTCTCGAATACCAATAATAATGATTTCCTTAGTACTCCGATTGCTCCTCTTAATGATGTTGAGTCTTGTGAAATCAATACTGCCTTGCTGAATCTTGTTATGAAAGATCAATTCACCGGCCTTCCTGGTGAAGATGCCGCTACTCATCTAAACAATTTTGTTCATTTGTGTGACATGCAAAAGAAGAAAGATATGGATAACAATATTGTCAAATTGAAGTTATTTCTGTTTTCACTTAGAGATCGTGCTAAAGTTTGGTTTTCATCTTAAATAGTATTGGTTCTTGGAACAAGTGCAAAGATGCTTTTATCTCTAAGTATTTTCCTCCCGCAAAGATCATCACTCTTAGGAACGATATTATGAATTTTAAACAACTTGATCATGAGCATGTTGCCCAACCTTGGGAAAGAATGAAATTGATGCTTCGCAATTGCCCTACTCATGGTTTGAATTTATGGATGATCATACAAAATTTTTATGCCGGTTTGAACTTTGATTCTAGAAATCTCTTAGATTCGGCCGCGGGAGGCACGTTTATGGAAATTACGTTAGGAGATGCTACAAAATTGCTTGACAATATTATGGCTAATTATTCTCAATGGCACACCGAAAGATCTTCTAGTAAAAAAGTGCATGCTATTGAAGAAATCAATGTTTTGAGTGGAAAGATGGATGAACTTATGAAGATGTTTGCTACTAAAAATACTCCTCTTGATCCCAATGATATGCCTTTGTCTTCTTTGATTGAGAATAATAATGAATCTATGGATGTGAATTTTGTTGGTAGGAATAATTTTGGAAACAATGCTTATAGAGGAAATTTTAATGCTAGACCGTTCCCTAGTAATCCCTCTAATAATTATGGAAATTCCTACAATAATTCTTATGGTAATTTTAATAAGATGCCCTCTGATTTTGAGAATAGTGTTAAAGAATTTATGATTTGTCAAAAGAATTTTAATGCTTTTCTTGAAGAAAAATTGCTCAAAGTTGATGATTTGGCTAGGAACATTGATAGACTTTCACTTGATGTTAATTCTCTTAAACTTGGATCCTCTTATCCTAAGCATGATATCAATGAGTCTCTCAAAGTAATTAGAATCTCCATTGACGATTGCCAGGAAAGAACCGCTAGATTGCGTGCTAAAAAAGAAAGCTTTATAAAAGCGTGTTCTTCTAATCTACATGAAAATAATGATGAGGATCTTAAAGTTATTGATGCGTCTCCTATTAGATCTATGTTTTTCAATATGAATTTTGATGATTACGGTACTGATGATGAATCAACTTTGCCTAGAAGGCGTCCCAAAAATTCAGAGTCTTTAGATCTTAATGCTAAATTTGGTAAAAGAGAGATTGGAGAATCCTCAACTTCTAATAATGTTGAACCTACTATCTCAGATTTCAAGGCATTTGATTATGATAATTGCTCTTTAAAAGGTTGTATTTCCTTGTTGCAATCCATTGTTAATTCTCCTCATGCTTATAGTCAAAACAAAGCTTTTACCAAACATATTGTTGATGCCTTGATGCAATCTTATGATGAAAAACTTAATTTGGAAGTTTCTATAACTAGAAAACTTAATGATGAGTGGGAACCTACTATAAAGATTAGAATTAAAGATTTTGAGTGTTTTGCTTTGTGTGATTTGGGTGCTAGTGTTTCCATAATTCCGAAAACTTCATGTGATATTCTAGATTTCCATGATCTTGAAGATTGCTCTTTAAATTTGCACCTTGCGGATTCCACCATTAAAAAGCCTATGGGAAGGATCAATGATGTTCTTATTGTTGCTAATAGAAATTTGGTACCCGTAGATTTTATCATTCTTGATATAGATTGCAATCTTTCTTGCCCTATTATTCTTGGTAGACCTTTCCTTAGAACGATTGGTGCGATTATTGATATGAAGGAAGAGAACATTAAATTCCAATTTCCTTTAAAGAAAGGCATGGAGAACTTTCCAAGAAAGAAAGTAAAATTACCTTATGAATCTATCATGTGTGCTACTTATGAATCAAGTGCCAAAGATGGCACTCGTTAGATCTATCCTTGCTTTTATGCCAAGCTAGGGGCGTTAAACGATAGCGCTAGTTGGGAGGCAACCCAATTTTATTTATGTTATTTGTTTTTGTTCCTGTTTAGTGTTAAATTTTGTTTCTACTTTCTGTTTAGATGTGTTTTTATCTTTTGTTTAGTGTTTGTGCCAAGTAGAACCTATAGGATAAACTATGATGATGGTTGATTTGATTCTGCTGAAAAACAGAAACTTTGCGCTCACGAGAAAAAATTAAATAAATAACAGAAAAGGGCTTTTGCACTTATTCTTTTTGCTGCTGATCAATAAATTTTTTTTACAGTACGTCCTATTTTGGTAGGATTTTTAGAGTTCCAGAAGTTTGCGTTAGTTACAGATTTCTACAGACTGTTCTGTTTTTGACAGATTCTGTTTTTCATGTGTTGTTTGCTTATTTCAATGCATCTATGGCTAATAAATTAGTTTATAAACCATAAGGAAGTTGGAATACAGTAGGTTTAACACCAAAATAAATAAAGAGTGAGTTCATTACAGTAACTTATGTGGTGGTTTTGTTTTCTTTCACTAACGGAGCTTATAAGGTTTCCTGTTGAGTTTTGTGTTGTGAAGTTTTCAAGTTTTGGGTAAAGCTTTTCTGGACTATGGAATAAAGAGTGGCAAGAGCCTAAGCTTGGGGATGCTTATGGCACCCCAAGATATTCAAGAATAGCCAAAATCCTAAGCTTGGGGATGCCCCGGGAAGGCATCCCCTCTTTCGTCTTCGTTCATTGGTAACTTTACTTGGAGCTATATTTTTATTCGCTACATGATATGTGTTTTGCTTGGAGCGTCGTGTATTATATTGGTATTTGCTTGTTAGTTTAGCACAATCATCCTTGCTATAACACACCTTTTGGAAGAATCCTATTTGATTAGAATTTGCTAGAATACTCTATGTGCTTCACTTATATCTTTTGAGCTTGATAGTTTTTGCTCTAGTGCTTCACTTATATCTTTTAGAGCATGGTGGTGGATTAATTTTATAGAAATTGCTAGTCTCTCATGCTTCACTTATATTATTTTGAGAGTCTCTTAGAACAGCATGGTATTTGCTATGGTTTTAATTTGGTCCTAGAATGATGAGCATCCAAGTTGGGTATAATAAAAACTATCATAGAAAGTGAATTGGATGCTATGATCAATTTGATGCTTGATAATTGTTTTGAGATATGGAGGTAGTAATATTAAAGTCATGCTAGTTGGGTGATTATGGATTTAAAGAATGCTTGTGTTGAAGTTTGTGATTCCCGTAGCATGCACGTATGGTGAACCGCTTTGTGATGAAGTTGGAGCACAATTTTTTTATTGATTGTCTTCCTTATGAGTGGCAGTCGGGGACGAGCGATGGTCTTTTCCTACCAATCTATCCCCCTAGGAGCATGCGTGTAGTGCTTTGGTTTTTGATGACTTCTAAATTTTTACAACAAGTATATGAGTTCTTTTGATTAATGTTGAGTCCAGGGATTATACGCACTCCTTTCACCCCTCCACTATTGCTAGCCTCTCTTGTATCGTGCAAGTTTCGCCGGTACCATACACCCACCATATACCTTCCTCAAAACAGCCACCATAACTACCTATTATGGCATTTCCATAGCCATTCTGAGATATATTGTCATGCAACTTTCCACCATCCCGTTCATATGACACACATTACTTTTGTCATATTGCTCTTTGCATGATCATGTAGTTGACATCGTATTTGTGGCAAAGCCACCATCATATTCTTCATACATGTCGCTCTTGATTCATTGCATATCCCAGTATACCGCCGGAGGCATTCACCTAGAGTCATATCTTGTTCTAGCTTTGAGTTGTAAAAGTGTGATGATCTTTATTATTAGAGCATTGTCCTAGTGAGGAAAGGATGATGAAGACTATGATTCCCCCACAAGTCGGGATGAGACTTCGGACTTTGCAAAAAGAAAAAAAGGAAAAGAAAAAAAGTAAGGTCAAAGAAAAAAAAGAGAAGGCCAAAAAGAAAGAAAAAATAAAAAAAAATGAGAGAAAAATAGAGAAGGGACAATGCTACTATCTCTTTTTCCACACTTGTGCTTCAAAATAGCACCGTGATCTTCATGATAGAGAGTCTCATATGTTGTCACTTTCATTTACTAGTGGGAATTTTTCATTATAGAACTTGGCTTGTATATTACAATGATGGGCTTCCTCAAAATGCCCTAGGTCTTCGTGAGCGAGCAAGTTGGATGCACACCCACTAGTTTTCTTTTGTTGAGTTTTCATATATTTATAGCTCTAGTGCATCCGTTGCATGGCAATCCCTACTCACTCGCATTGATATCTATTAATGGGCATCTCCATAGCCCGTTGATACGCCTAGTTGATGTGAGACTATCTTCTCCTTTTTTGTCTTCTCCACAACCACCGTTCTATTCCACATATAGTGCTATGTCCATGGCTCACGCTCATGTATTGCATGAAAGTTGAAAGAGTTTGAGATTATTAAAGTATGAAACAATTGCTTGGCTCGTCATCGGGGTTGTGCATGATTAAATACTTTGTGTGATGAAGGTAGAGCATAGCCAGACTATATGATTTTGTAGGGATAACTTTCTTTTGGCCATGCTATTTTGAGAAGACATGATTGCTTGCTTGGTATGCTTGAAGTATTACTATTTCTTATGTCAATATGAACTTTTATTTTGTATTACTTGGATCTGAACATTCATGCCACAATGAAAGAAAATTACATTATGAATTATGCTAGGTAGCATTCCACATCAAAAATTCTCTTTTTATCATTTACCTACTCGAGGACGAGCAGGAATTAAGCTTGGGGATGCTTGATACGTCTCCAACGTATCTATAATTTTTGATTGTTCCATGCTATTATATTACCTGTTTTGGATGCTATGGGCTTTATTCTACATATTTATATCATTTTTGGGACTAACCTACTAACTGGAGGCCCAGCCCATATTGCTGTTTTTTGGCCTATTTCAGTATTTCAAAGAAAAGGAATATCAAACGGAGTCCAAATGGAATGAAACCTTCGGGAGCGTTATTTTTGGAACAAATCTGATCCGGAGAGCCTGGAGTGCAAGTCAAGAAAGCTCCGAGGGCCCCACGAGATAGGAGGGCGCCCCCCCTGTAGGGCTCCCTCCCTATCTCGTGGGCCCCTGGGCGTCCACCGACATACTTCTTCCTCCTATATATACCTACGGACCCCGAAAACATCCGGGGGCACCACGAAACACAATTTACACCACCGTAACCTTCTGTATCCGTGAGATCCCATCTTGGAGCCTTTGCCGGCACTCTGTCGGACGGGGAATCAACCATGGAGGGCTTCTACATCAACATCCTTGCCCCTCCTATGAGTTGTGAGTAGTTTACCACAGACCTACGGGTCCATAGTTATTAGCTAGATGGCTTCTTCTCTCTCTTTGGATCTCAATACAATGTTCTCCCCCTCTCTTGTGGAGATCTATTCGATGTAATCTCTTTTTGCGGTGTGTTTGTCAAGATCCGATGAATTGTGAGTTTATGATCATATTTATCTATGGTTATTAATTGAATCTTCTCTGAATTCTTTTATGTATGATTGAGTTACCTTTGCAAGTCTCTTCGAATTATTGGTTTGGTTTGGCCTACTAGATTGATCTTTCTTGCCATGGGAGAAGTGCTTAGCTTTGGGTTCAATCTTGCGGTGTTCTTACCCAGTGACAGAAAGGGTTGCAAGACACGTATTGTATTGTTGCCATCGAGGATAACAAGATGTGGTTTATATCATATTGCATGAGTTTGTCCCTCTACATCATATCATCTTGCTTAATGCGTTACTCCGTTCTTATGAACTTAATACTCTAGATGCATGCTGGATAGCGGTCGATGTGTGGAGTAATAGTAGTAGATGCAGGCAGGAGTCGGTCTACTTGTTTTGGATGTGATGCCTATATACATGATCATGCCTAGATAATGTCATAATTATTCGCTTTTCTATCAATTGCTTGACAGTAATTTGTTCACCCACCATAATACTTATGTTCTCGAGAGAAGCCTCTAGTGAAACATATGGCCCCCGGGTCTATCTCTTATCATATTTGCTTTCAATCTACTTTTATTTGCATATTTACTTTTTTGCATCTATATTATAAAATACCAAAAATATATTTATCTTATCATATTATCTTTATCAGATCTCACTTTCGCAAGTGGCCGTGAAGGGATTGACAACCCCTTTATTGCGTTGTGCGAGTTCTCAGTTTGTTTGTGTAGGTGCATGGGACTTTTGAGGAGCCTCCTACTGGATTGATACCTTGGTTCTCAAAAACTGAGGGAAATACTTACGCTACACTTGCTACATCACCCTCTCCTCTTCGGGGAAAACCAACGCTAGCTCAAGACGTAGCAGGGGGCGCTTTCCCTCCTGCCTTCTCCCCAGGTGCCATACATGGAAGGGGGCGCGTCTAGGGCGGGAGCCCAAGGCGGCCGCTGGCCCTCTTGGGGTCACCCTAGGTTGCCTCCCCTCCTCCCCCCACCTATATAAATGAGAGGAGGGAGAGGGCCAATAGACACAATGATCCCGAGGCCGTGTGCGGCGCCCCGTCTCCCTCTAGTTCTAGTTCTTCGCCAATCCACATCCGTTGTGCTTGGCGAAGCCCTGCGGATAGTTTCACCACCGCCGTCACCATGTCGTCATGCTGCTGGAACTCGTTTACTACTTCGTCTCTCTTGCTGGATCGATAATGCGAGGACGTCATCAAGCTGAACGTGTGCTGAACACGGAGGTGCCGTGTGTTTGGTATTTGATCGGGATGGATCATGAAGGTGTACGACTACATCAACCACATTCATAAACACTTCCACTTAGTGATCTACAAGGGTATGTAGATGCTCTCTCCTTCTCGTAGCTATGCTTCTCCATGGATAGATCTTGCGTGTGCATGGAATTTTTTTTCTTTCCATGCAACGTTCCCCAACAGTGGCATCATGAGCCAGGTCTATGCGTAGATGATATGCACGAGTAGAACACAAAGAAGTTGTGGGTGGTGATGGTCATACTGCTTACCACCAACTTCTTATTTTGATTCAGCGGCATTGTGGGATGAAGCAGCCCAGACCAACCTTAGATGCCCACGCACATGAGGCCGGTTCCACCGAGTGACATGCAACTTGTTTTGCATAAAGTTGGTTGGCAGGTGTCTATTTCTCATAATTTAGTTGAATCAAATTTCACTATGGCCGGTCCTTGGAGAAGGTTAAAACAACCATCTTGATAATCACCATTGTGGTTCTGTGTAGGTAAGAACTGTTCTTGCTAGTTGCCCTGAGCAACCACGTAAAACTTGCAACAACCAATTAGAGGACGTCTAACTTATTTTTGCAGGGCATGTTGTGATGTGATATGGTCAAGATATGATGTGATTGAGGGAGCCCTGGATTATGGGGTCCTCGGGAAGCGGGCTTATGTGACATGGGTTGGACTAACAGGCCGCGAAGATACAAGGACAGAAGGCATCCTCCCGTGTCCGGATGGGACTCTCCTTTGCGTGCACGACAAGCTTGGCCTCCAGATCAGTAGTTTCCTTTCTTTGTAAACCGACTTTGTACACCCCTAGTCCCCTCCGGTGCCTATATAAAGCGAAGGGTTTAGTCTATAGGGGAGATCACAATCATACAGGCTAGACATCTAGGGTTTAGCCATTACGATCTCGAGGTAGATCAACTCTTGTAACCCCTATATTTATCATAGTCAATCAAGCAGGAAGTAGGGTATTACCTCCATTAAGAGGGCCTGAACCTGGGTAAACATCGTGTCCCCTGCCTCCTTGTTACCTTCGATCCTTAGACGCACAGTTCAGGACCCCCTACCCGAGATCTGCCGGTTTTGACACCGACATTTGTTCTTTCGTAGAGAGTTCCTCGGTGCCGTCGACAGAAGGATTGATGGCCCGCCCTGTCATCAAAGACAGCATCACTTCCAGAGAGGCCCTGGTTTGAGGGCAAACTCTCCGACTCGGCAGCTTCATTATGGGCGTTCGCCCGGCCTTTAAGCCAGAAGTAGCCCAACTCATCGTCAAAAACCGCCTCCACATCGGCCTGAATACTCCGACACGTTGGATCCGGCAGAAGTTTCACCCTTAAACGAACTGCTAGATCGTATCGCTGCACTGGGGGTCGCAACCAACTACGATCGGATTGGGCCTAAACCCGATCAGAGAGAAATCAGATCTCCGCCGATCACCCATCACGTGGCAATCATGGAGGAACAAGACGAAGATAACTCTTCTCCCACATTGAGGACAAAGTATGTTCGGGTTTCCGAACCCGGAGAGCCGTACTCTCGTCTTGTCCTCCGAACATGGAATTGGGCGTTGAGCCTAAAAACATACCGAATGTACCAGAGCCCAGGCCTTTAACCTCGGAAATTCTTTGGAATCCGGATTCCTCAGCAGGCCAGGGTTCGGATTCGATCCCGCCCACCCACCACAAACAATATTCCCCAAGCAACTCCAGTCCTCCAGATATATGCGAATTAATGCATGTGCAGAAGTAGCCCCGGGAAACAGTCCACCACTTTTGGGCTAGGTTCCTGCTTGTTAAAAACAAGATCAAGGACTGCTGCGACGATGATGTGATCTCAGTATTTTGCAACAATTGCATGGATGAGGGAATCCTGATCGCCCTCAACCGCCGTCGTGTACTGCACTTTGCCGATTTGGCACACATAGTACAGAAGTACTGCACAATGGAAAGCGCCTGGAAAACCCAGACCGCCCACTGGAAAGCACCTGGAACCGCAGGCCTTTAGGCCATCCCCGGGATGGGCAAAGAGGACTCACCCCCGCGGAGCAACTAATCACCCTCCCATGGACAAGAAAATTAAACCCATTACAGGGCATAAATCTATCCTCGAGGAATGGCTCGACAAACCCTGCAAAATTCAAGTATCACCCAACAGCGAACCAATGCATAGCCTTCAATCATGTTGGATACTCCGGCAGGTGGCCAAAAGCAGCGAGGGTCTCCTCACTAAAAACCCTCCAGATAATTACTCTTCAGAAGACAATGATCCTGAAGTATTCACGGTCTTAGAGAGCTTTCCGTTGAATAATCGGTGCAAGATTGCGCTCCGCGACCTCGCCGAAGTCTACCACGTGGCAGCAGTAAGCCCTTGGAACGACACAGATATCACTTTTAACACCGATGACGAACCAGGAGCCCGCTCAGTCCAGGCACCAGCCGCTTTGGTCCAAAACCCAATTGTAGACCACTTCCGTCTCATTAAAGTGCTCATGGACGGTGGCAGCGGACCGAACCTCATTTACGAGGACACGCTCAATAAAATGCAAATGGACAGGAGTCGCATTGAGCAAAGTAACACAACCTTTCGCGGTATTAACCCCATCCGAGAAGCCAGATGCTCGGAAAAAATCACACTCGATGTGGTATTCGGCACACCGGAGAATTATAGGTCCGAAGAGCTACTCTTCCATGTGGCACCATTCAACAGCGGGTATCATGCTTTGCTGGGGCGAGATGCATTCACGCGCTTCCAAGCCATACCCCATTATGGCTATATGAAGCTCAAAATGCCCGGGCCCAATGGAATCATCACCATATCCAGCGATCCGAACATCGCCCTCCGAGCCGAGAACAAAACCGCAACCATGGCCCTTGAGGCATTATCCGAGGCCCTCGCGGCCGAGGAATTGACCACTCTACGTTCCATAGTAGACAGGGACGATGTAATCGTGAATAAGAGACCGAAGTCTACTTTGTTCAAGCCGGTTGACGAGATAGTCAAATTTCAAATCCACCCGACGGACCCCAATAAAACAGCTTCCATTGGGGCACAGCTAGATCCGGCAGTGGCCGCCGCACTACGTGCATTCTTGCGTGAGAACTGGGACATTTTTGCCTGGCATCCTTCCAATATGCCAGGTATCCCACAAAGACTGGCCGAACATAGTCTCAATATATTGAAAGGCTACAAACCAGTCAAACAAACCCTTCGTCGATTCTCCGAACCCAAACGACAAGCTATGGGAGAGGAGCTAGCCAAGCTACTCGAAGCCGGGTTCATCAGAGAGATCAAACACCCGGACTAGCTAGCAAACCTGGTCATGGTACATAAGAAGGATAAATCCTGGCTCCTATGTGTCGATTTCAAAGACCTTAACAAGGCTTGCCCCATGGATCCCTTCCCACTACCTCGAATTGACCAAATCATCGACGCAACTGTAGGGCACGATTCCCTATGCTTCCTTGATGCATACTCCGGGTATCATCAAATCAAAATGAAAGAATCCGATCAGGCTGCAATGGCATTTGTCACTCCGTACGGGCCCTTCTGCTTCAATACTATGCCTTTCGGGCTCAAGAACTCCGGTGCAACTTACCAACGCATGATTCAAACATGCCTGGAAAAACAGATCGGCAAAACTATGGAAGCATATGTAGATGACGTAGTCATCAAGACCAAACATGTCGATTCATTAGTGGATGACTTACGCCTTACATTCGATAACCTTCGAACGTATGACATACGGCTCAATCCGGAAAAATGTGTCTTTAGCATTCCAGCCGAAAAACTGCTTGGGTTCAGCGTCTCCAATAGAGGGATCGAAGCAAACCCCGCAAAATCTGAGCCTTGTCACAATTGGCAACACCAACAGACCTCAAACGGGTCCAAAAATTAGCTGGGTGCATGGCAGCCTTAAGCCGTTTTATCTCCAGATTAGGGGAAAATGCATTGCCATTATTTCATTTGCTACACCGCACTGATAACTTCGTGTGGATGGACGCTGCCATAGCAGGACTGGAGGAAATAAAGGCTCTGTTAGTGAGCAACCAAATCTTGGCTGCACCAAACGTTAGCGAACCAATGCTGCTCTACATATCTGCCACTCACCAAGTAGTGAGTTCGGTGCTCGTCATCGAACTGAATGAGGAGGGACACAAATTCCCACTTAAAAAACCAGTATATTGTGTATCAACAGTCCTCACGCCATGCAAATCTCGATACCCGCATTACCAAAATATAGCATATGCGGTCTTCATGGCATCCCGCAAGCTGCGGCCCTACTTTCAAGAGTGCTCCATCACGGTCGCTTCTGAAGTACCACTTAACAATATTATAAACAATCGGGACGCCACCGACTGGATTGCCAAATGGGCCATTGAGCTCTTACCATTTGAAATAATTTACAAGCCATGCCGAGCTATTAAATCTCAGGCGTTGGCTGACTTCATCGCCGAATGGACAGAGGCCAAAATCCCTAAAGAATACGACACATATTCCAATTGGGTGATGCACTTCGACGCGTCTAAGATGTTAGCCGGGTTGGAGGCTAGTGTCATCTTGACATCACCCACAAGAGACAAAATCAGTTATGTGCTCCAAATACTTGACACAAATTCTAACAATGCAGCCGAATATGAGGCCCTATTGCACAGTCTCCGGATGGCCGTCTCCATGGGCATACAACGCCTTGAGGTGCGCGGGATTCAAACATATCCCAACTAAATGGATACTTCGAAGCAAAAGATTCGAAGATGGTGGCTTATCATAATGCCATACTCAAAATTTCAGCTCAGTTTGAAGGGCTCGAGTTTCATCACGTGGCTCGAGAGAGTAACCAAGTGGCGGACATACTTGACCGCATGGGCGCTAAACGTGACCCCGTCCCACCTAACACCTTCATAGAAAGGCTCTTCAAGCCATCCGTATTGTGGCAGGACGGTAGTGGCAACATTGTTCCAGAGCCGATCATACCACCAGATTCTGAACACAGCTCCGATATCGTCGGGGGTTCAGACACCGAGATAACACCATCGGCTCACGAAATCATGGCTATAATTGCCCCATGGACCGAACCTTTCCTCGCCTACCTTACTAGGAACGAGCTCCCTGATGAGCAGACGGAGGCCCGTCACATTGTTTGATGCTCCAAGGCTTACAAAGTCCATGAGGGAGAACTGTAAAAGAAAAGTACAACCGAAGTCTTACAATGGTGTATCTCCGAAGAAGAAGGACGACAGCTTTTGGCCGAAATACACACCGGTCTCAGTGGCCATCATGCCGCCGCTCGGGCCCTTGTAAGAAACCCACGGCCCGAGCAGACGCACAAGACCTCATACAATGATGTGTTGGATGCTAGCTTTTCACAAATCAAAGCCACATGCCGCCCACTGCTTTGCGAACAATCTCCATTACGTGGCCTTTTGCGGCCTGGGGTCTTGACATGGTCGGACCCCTTAAAGGGGAAGCCACAAGAAGAAGTATTTATTGGTTATGGTTGACAAATTCACTAAGTGGATAGAAGCCAAACCAGTCAAAACGGCCAAGACCGGACCAGTTATAGACTTTATATCCGATGTGGTGCACCGTTATGGTGTCCCGCATAGTATCATTACAGGCAATGGTTCCAACTTTACGGCCGATGAAGTAAAAACTTCGTGTGCTAATATGGGCATCCAGCTCGACTATGCCTCTATATATCTGTCGGTGGTCTCGGAACAGGGTTCCCCAAACTTGCCTGCCTGTGGCCTGCGGCGTGGCTCAAGCAATGGCCCAGTGCGGCCCATCTTCATCAACTCAAGCTCAAGACCCTAGCAAGGGGCCAAGCCTCACGAGGCGAACGGCGGGAAAGCTTCCTCAGGAGTAGCCTCGTCAGGCTGGCTCGCGAGGAGGCGGAGAGATCAAGTCAGGGGTACCTCGTGAGGTGCCCGTGACGCAAGCCATAACGATCGAGGCCAGGCGGACGCCGGCCTGCGCAATGTCCTTGTTTCCCCTTTGGTGCAAAGCGAGCAAGCACATGCCAAGGCATCAGGAAAAGGCTACCATTTCGGTGGAACAAGACCAAGACCAGCAGAACGGCAGGAAGGAGGTCACCGTGGAGCCCAGGATAGCGTCATATTCAGAGTCTTTGACAGGCGAGGACCAACTTTTGTCAGGATAAGTGTACTAGATGTTCCCCTTCAAAATGGCCAATTGTTGGCGCCCTTCCCGCTCAATATTTGGGAAGAGGACCAGGGCCTAATACTATATATATAGGGCTAGCCACCATAGTATAGAGGTATCTCGAATCGACCCCTCCAAAGGGACAACACCACCACAAGAACACCCCTTGCGAGGCTATTCTTCCTTTGTACTGTTCATCATCAGCCCCAGAGGCAATCCACCACACCACAAACTAGAGTAGGGTATTACACCACAACGGTGGCCCAAACTAGTATAAACCTTGCGTCTCCTGTGTTGTTCATCGTGTAGCCTAGATCCTTTGCGAGGCGACGAGACACGAGTTGGTAGAGGAGAGATCTTCGCGCGCACCCAAGAGTTCGAACCTCAAGGGTCTGCCAGAAGCCGCAATCCGACATTTGGCGCGCCAGGTAGGGGTGCGCCGGAATCGTGTCTTCTGCCATCTTGCGTTTCGTCGTCCGTCGCATCCATGTCTGACGCTCGTCGAGCCCGTGCCGAGCGCCGGGCTGCTCTCGCCGCCCATGTCGCCCAGACGGCCCCCGTCGGCGGACGTCCCCGTCGTTCCCCGTCTCCTACCGCCCACGCCACTACCGGCCTGCCCAGGAACGAGCAGCAGGCGTCGTCGTGGCATCCCTTGGTGCGGCGGGACGGCTGCACCTCTACCCCGTTGCTGACTCCAGCGGGCTCGTCGTCGCACGCTCGTCGCGCTCCCGCAGACGCGCATGCCGCGTTGCTCCTGGCACGTGAGCTCCTACACTACCGCCCCGTCGACGATCTCTGCGACGAGTGGCTTGCCCGCATCACCGAGCTCGTCAGTGCCGCAGGGGGCTCCCCTGCGCCGTCCCTCTCGCTGCATCGCCCTCCGTCCTGTGCAGGCAACGCAGCTCCGGAGGCGCCTCCGCCGCCTCCCCCTCAAGAAGGCGCCCTGGCCCCAAGGCGCTTGGCCCCTGGATGGGACCCGTCGCGTCCAGTGCCCGCACAGCAAGAAAAGAGCTGCCAGGAGATCCCTTGCCCTCAAGAAGCTGCTCGCGTGCTCCCTGCACCGGCACGTCATGACCGCGCTTCTGCTCCAGCGCGCCAAGACCCCGCGCTGCTCCTTGCGGCAGCGCACAGAGACTTCCAAGATCAAGCCCTTCATCACCAAAGGCCTCATGTGGCCACTGCAGGCTGCCGTGCCTTCGCCGCCAAGCTGCGCAGTGTGGCCTGGCCGAGCACGTTCAAGCCAGATCTGCCTCCACACTACGACGGCATTGCTGACCCCGCGGAGTTCCTCCAGCTCTATGAGTTGGGCATCGAGGCGGCCAACGGGGATCAAAAGGTCATGGCGAACTGGTTTCCCATGGCGCTAAAGGATGGCGCCCGTACATGGCTCCTCAACCTGCCTCCTAGCACGATCTCCTCTTGGGACGAGATGCACACTCGCTTCATCGCCAACTTCCAGGGCACTCGTGACCAGCCCCTGGCCATGAGTGACTTGCGCCGCATCAAGCAACAGCCAGGAGAGACCCTGCAAAAGTACATCCAATGCTTCAACAACGCCCGCCTCAAGATCCCCAGGGTGACTGAGGAGGCCGTCATCTCAGCCTTCTCCGATGGCGTTCGAGACATCAAGATGAAGGAAGAGCTAGCAATCCACGAGGACGTGTGCACCTCTCTGGAGCTGTTCAACTTGGCAACCAAGTGCGCCAAGGCCGAGGAAGGACGCCTGTCCCTCCTCGAGATACTGATCCGGAGGAGAAGAAGCCCAAGGTCAAGGACGTAAAGCGCAAAGGAGCAGCTGTGCTCGCAGCCGAGCCAGATACCAAGCGAGACAGGGATCAGCCGGAGTCGTCCAAGGGCAGTCGGTACTGCGTGTACAACGACCTCCACACCCACAACACCAACGAATGCCAGGAACTCAGGGCTGTGCGAGATGAACGTATCGGCCGACGCCCTGAGCGCAACGATCGGGGCTATGGCCGAGGAGGAGGAAGAGGTAGAGGATGATGGGAAGACCGTGGCGCTCACCAAGGGTGGCATGACCGACCTCGCGAGGACCGCTGGCAGGACCAGCCTTGCGAGGGAGGTTGGAGGGATCAGCCTCGCGAGGACTGCCCGCAAGGCAATGCAGGCCTCCCTCCGCTGCCGCCACCACCAATGTCGGAGTAAATGACCACGGGTAGCCTAGCCAGCTCCCTTTGGCCCTTAGAAAAATAGCAGGCCGATCAAGCCTTGGAGCACCCAAGACGCAGGGCCGCCTTCCTTCGGCCGGATGTCTCACGAGCCGGCTACCGGAAGGCGGCCCAGACCTAAGCTCTCTTGGAGGACGCCATGATAGGGCCGACTCCAAGAAGCTGGCCATGGAAAGACCGACTCCAAGAAGCCGACCCAAGAAGACCGACTCCAAGAAGGCGGCCCCTGACAGGCGGCCAGGGGCCGTGCCCTAAAAGTCTGCACCCCCATAATGATGATGGGACAGGGTGTGGGAACAGTGGACCCTGCCACCCCTGAATCCCGGAGCACGAGTGGCTACAGTACGCCGTACGGGACACCATCGCCCGTCCGGCATGGCACTGTTGCCATCTTGATCATGACGCCCTCCATGATGGGCTGCCAGTATGGCCTGCAGGCGGCGGGCCCCTTCGGTCAGATAAACGCCCGAAGGCGGCCTAGCCTCCCCCCAGCCGGCCTGAGGCATGGCCGGCTTCCCATAGCCGGCTTGCTCCCCTCCTCGGGGCGCGTGCACCATTAAGGAGACAAGACAAGGTAAGGCTACAGTGAGATCCCGCAAGGCGGTGGCACTGTAGCCATGCTTACCTCGACAAAACCCTCGTCATCAGAGGCAAGGCAACAGTAACCAGCCCCCGACAAGACCCCCAAGCGGTGGGGCTGGCCTGTCGACCAATGAGCTGGCAGTCGGCGGGCTCCAGCGGCCGGCGGAGAAGCCGGCGGCCATAGACACTGACAGCTAGGGCCCGCACCCAGCTGGATTACCATTGTACCACCGGGGGGTAGGCCTATATAAACCCCCTGGGGCACTCATGCAAAGGGTGGATCTCATAGAGTTTTAGACACCACTATAGGGAGAGAAGAGAGCTAGCCTTGCCCTTCTTCCTCCTCCCACCGAACAGCTCAAGGAGCCTCTTGTAGCTTCTTGTTGATCTAGTGATCATGCGGAGACCCCGCAGAGCAGGACTAGGGGTATTATGTCCACGGAGAGCCCCCAACCTGGGTAAGATTTGTCGGCGTGCATGTCTTCGCCTCATCCCGTTTCCAGGCACCGGCGATGTCTTACTGGCTCCCACAATGATAAGCCATCCGTTGGCATATGTCGCACCTACCACCCGACATTTGGCGCCCACCATGGGGCCAGGTACACCATCGTCCAGAGACCTGCTCTGGACGGGAACCCTTTTCCTCCCTAGCGAGCGTAGCCAGCCCGGCACGCCCGATGGTGCTTGCCCTGATGCGCTGCAAAGTGTTGACGATGCCTGTGCAGCGAGGTGCCTCATCGATTTTCTTGGCGAGGCTCGCATCTCCGACGAGCCCGCTTCTGATGCGGGCACAGGCTGCCCCGAGAGCCGCCTCATTAGCCTCCTCGACCAACTCCACGTCTCTAGCGAGCCTACCGCGGACTTGGAGTCAGTTGGCTCCACCGACCCGATGTTTGTCGACTCCGACACGGCATCGCTCGACGCCTTCCCAACCAACGTGATCATCTTCGACGACCCTCTTCCTCGAGCCGACAGTGGCAGCAGCACCGTCACCGAGGTGCGAGTCATCAGCCACGGCGTCACCTCTGACGAGAACGCCGGCGACGCCCTGCAAGCAACACTACACGATCTGTCCGCCCCCATCCCGGCGGACGCTGACGCCGAGACCCTGGAGGCACGCCGCCTTGCCCTCCTTGCGGAGGGCCAAAGGATAGCCTCCATGAGACACCTCACTGAAGCTCACCAGCGCGAAGTCGACCGTGCCACCTTCGGCACGCCGCCTCCTGAAGGGCCAAGCCGAGGCGTCGTCGTCAAGAAACGCGACGCGGCCATCGCCAGCATGCTGGGAGCGGACCGCCCAGTCTATGCCACGCCCCTCGAGAACCTACGCACTGCTCAGTCGATCGTAGACGAGCTAAATGGACTGGGGGCCGATGAGCTCCCCTACATGACCAGACACATCTAGCAGCTAATCGACGCAGCCGCAGAGCAGCACAAAGCCGGTGTCCGCGCTGGAAGCCCCCCTCGTCGAGAGCACGGCACGACGTCGCGTACGCCGACTGCAGGCGGGGCCCGTGCGGGACAAGAGAAGGAGCCGGCTGCTAGCCGCAGCCGGACTCGAATCACCATCGAGCGCGACGCAGAAGGCCGCCCTCGAGGTGTGGAACGACAAGGCGACCCGCCTCCTCCTCCGCCTCGTGGGGAGAGATATCCCACCCCACCGCCTGTCACGCATCCGACTCTTAGTGGCCGACTTGGCCACCGAGAAGGAGTCGGCGAGAATGATGCCCGCCACCGGATCGACCGCCTAGCACGATCCCTGGCCCTGGAAGAATAAGATGATGTCGGCCCGCCTTGTTTTGGCCCCCGCATCCACGATGAGCCCTTCCCCAAAGGGTTCTCGCTCCCAAGAGACACGCCCAAGTACAACGGCTCCGTGAAGCCGGAATATTGGTTGATCGATTGCTCCACTTCAGTCGGCATAGCAAGTGGCAACAGGTGTGTTACCGTGAAATATGTCCCCCTCATGCTCCAAGGCACGACACGCACCTGGCTCAATAGCCTCAAGCCTTATAGTGTCAACAGCTGGCTAGACTTCACGGAAGTCTTCATCCGCAACTTCACCAACACATACACGCGGCCTCCCAAGCCTCGCCAGCTTTCCTTGTGCGCTCAAAAGCCCAACGAATCGACGCGCGACTACCTCACGCGTTGGGCCGAGCTCCACAATTCTTGCGAGGGGGTGCACGAAGTTCAAGCTATAGAGTACTTCACTGCCGGGTGCAGAGAAGGCACCCTCCTCAAGCACCGACTCCTCTGCGACGAGCCGACTACCCTTGATGAACTGCTGATCATAGCTGAAAAGTACGCCATGGCCGACTCCTTGATGAAGACCGAGCTCCGAGTAGACGCCTCCAGAAAGGTGCAAGCTCCGGCTCCCAAAATGCCGGCTGGAGAATCAAGCCGACGCCCGTACCAGAGTGACCACAAGCGCAAGGCCCCTATGCCGTCTTCCACTAGCCGGCAGGTGGCCACATGCGAAGATGAACAACCTGAAGGGCGGCCGGCACCCAAGAAGCAGAAGGGCGGCAGGCCGGCTTGGCAGCCGGCTTTCTCCTATGAGAAAACCCTCGATGCCCCCTGCAAGTTCCACAGCCGCGCGAAGCCGTCCAACCACACAACTCGGAAGTGCCATTGGCTCACACAAATCTCCAAGGGCGAGGGGATGTTGCCGCCTCCACCTGCAGGCCAGCCGCCTCCAGCCCCTCAGCAGCCGGCCGCTCGGCCAGTAGTCGAAGCTATTCAAAACGAGTTCCCCGATGAACATGCCGCCTACGTCGTCTTTACAAGCCAGACAGAAGACCAGCGCAGCCGGCGCCGACAGTAGCAAGAAGTCAACGCGGTCACATCCACCAACCCCGAGTTTATGCACTGGTCAGAGAAGTCTATCAGCTGGAGCCAGGCCGATCACCCAGAGGTGATGCTGTCTCCTGGCTCCTATGCATTGGTGCTGGATGCCAACCTCGCGACAGAAAGGCGAGCCGCCCGTTTCTCCCGCGTGCTGATAGATGGCGGGAGCAGCATCAACATACTGTACCGAAATACCATGGAGAAGCTCAACATCAAGCCGAAGCAGCTCATGCCAAGCCGGACTGTGTTCCATGGCATTGTACCCGGCCTATCTTGCTCACCAATTGGCAAGATCAAGATGGATGTCCTCTTTGGGGGCAAGGATCATTTCCGCCGAGAGGCAATATGGTTTGAGGTAGTGGATCTGGAGAGCCCGTACCACGCATTGCTTGGCCGACCTGCTTTGGCCAAGATTATGGCTGTGCCACACTACGCCTATCTCAAGATGAAGATGCCGAGTTCCAAGGGCATCATCACCATAGCCGGAGACTACAAGAAGTCTTCTGAGTGTGCAGCAGCTAGCAACCGGCTGGCCGAGTCCCTTGTGATTGCTGAAGAGAAGAAGATGCTGGATCGAGTCGTGGCCATGGCTGGCAAGCAGCCGGCCCTGTACCCTGACCCCAAGGAATGTGATGCCCAAGGTTCTTTCTAGCCGGCCAAAGAGACAAAGAAGATACCCCTGGACCCGAAGCACCCGGAGAGGTACGCCATTGTGGGCACCGACCTCGACAGCAAATAGGAAGGCGAGCTCATCGATTTCCTCCGTGAGAATCAGGACATCTTTGCATGGTCTCCCAAAGACATGCCGGGTGTCCCGACGGATTTCGCCGAGCACAAGCTACACGTCCGATCTGACACCAAGCCAGTCAAGCAGCCCTTGCGCCGCCTGTCAGAAGAGAAGAGAAGAGTAGTCGGAGAAGAGATAGCCCAACTTCTGGCAGCCAGCTTCATTATGGAAGTGTTCTTTCCAGAGTGGCTTGCCAACCTGGTCCTGGCGTTGAAGAAGAACAAGCAGTGGCACATGTGAATTGACTACACCAGCCTCAACAAAGCCTTCCCTAAAGATCATTTTGCTCTACCAAGGATTGATCAAGTGATAGACTCCACAGCCGGATGCGGGCTGCTGAGTTTCTTGGATGCTTACTCGGGCTACCACCAGATAAAGCTGGACCCAGCCGACCGCCTGAAGACCGCCTTCATCACCCCATTCGGAACTTTCTGTTACCTGACTATGACATTCGTCTTGAGAAATGCCAGTGCCACTTTTCAGTGTTGCATGCAGAAATGCCTCCTCAAGCAACTCGGCAGAAATGCCCACGTCTATGTAGACGATGTTGTGGTGAAGACGGAGAAACGCGGCACCTTGCCGGAAGACCTCAAGGAGACCTTTGAAAATTTGCGCCAGTTTCAGATCAAGCTCAACCCTGAGAAATGCGTGTTCGGGGTACCAGCCAGCCAGCTTCTAGGCTTCCTGGTCTCCGAACGCAGCATCGAATGCAACCCAGTGAAGATCAAGGCCATAGAGAGAATGAAGATTCCTACCAAGCTGCGAGACGTCCAAAAGTTCACCGGATGCCTCACATCTCTGAATAGCTTCATCAGCCGGCTCAGAGAGAAGGCTCTCCCCCTATACCGACTCATGAAGAAGTCCACTCACTTCGAGTGGAACGACCAGGCGGACCAAGCTTTCCACGAGCTAAAGAAGATGTTGTCCACGCGGCCTGTCTTGGCAGCACCGACTGAGAAAGAGCCCATGTTCCTCTACATTGCAGCCACTAGCCAGGTGGTCAGCACAGTTATCATGGTTCAGCGTCCAGAAGAAGGCCGAGCTCAACTAGTCCAGAGGCCGGTATATTATTTGAGCGAAGTACTGTCCACCTCAAAGCAGAACTACCCGCACTATTAGAAGATGTGCTATGGTGTGTGCTTCGCCTCCAAGAAACTCAAGCCCTACTTTCAAGAGCATCCCATCACGGTCGTATGCACTGCCCCGCTCACCGAGATCATAGGCAGCCGGGATGCATCCGGCCGAGTGGAAAAATGGGCCATTGCGCTGGCTCCTTACATGATCTACCACCAGTCCTGCACCGCCATCAAGTCCCAAGCATTGGCCGACTTCCTCGTCGGCTGGGCTGACTTCCTCGTCGACTGGACCATGTACACGAAGGCGGAGGCCAAGGAAGCACGAGAAGACGGTGTCGACTTGCTGGAAGAAGGCCGGCTGTTAGCCCTCAGCCGGTCCGCCATCTACCAGCAGGGTCTACGCCGTTACCACAGCTGGAAGGTCAAGCCGAGATCCTTCCAAGAGGGTGATCTTGTGCTCCGGCTGATCCAGCGAACAGCCAGCCAGCACAAGGTCTCTGCCCCTTGGGAAGCCCCCTTCGTCATTAGCCAGGCTCTAGGCAATGACTCCTACTACCTGATCGACGCACAGAAGCCGAAGGCACGCAAGAGAGATGATTCCGGCAAGGAGTCAAAGCGACCATGGAACGCCAATCTTTTCCGAAGATTTTACAGTTAAAATGCAGTATGTACCATGCTACCTTTTGTATTAAATACGAGACAACGAGCCCCCGAGGAGTTCTCAGGGACTACCCTCTTTTATCTATGAATGATGGGTATCATACCCATGGTTATGCCACTACATTCGTTTTTTCCGTCCGGCACCGGGTTTGACTAGTCGGCCCGGGGACTTGCCGCCTTGAGTTATGTCCAAGTTCTACTTGCATTTAGACAAGTAATGTGCCGGCACCAAAGCCCTCTCTTGTGAAAGTCGCAGCTCGAAGAATCGGCTGTCCGACTGGCAAGAGCCAAAGGCGGAAAAGGAGGCCCACATGAAAAACGGCTAAGGACTAATGAACTTACATAACACAAGCCGGCTTCCCCCCCCCCCCGCCAACCGGCTGTTGAAGCAGCCGGCTAGCTGGCTTCCCTGCTTCCTCTACTACAATCTAAGAAGGCTCGAGTACTTGCCCTCCCAGACGGCCAATTCCTTACCCGGCCACACACTGCAAAGCAGTTTTTCGACTGGGAAGGCGGCGACCAAGGGAGGGCGGCACAGGAGAACAGCAAAAAGATAAAAAGCAAGTAGAAATGGAAGGCAAGCACATGCATAATTATATTTACACAAAAGGCCTTCGAAAGGCCGGCACTCGACATAGTTCGAATACACCCCCAGTGGGTGGAACTGCACAAAGTTAATAAAAAGCTGTTCAAGGAGTAACGAGCAGGAAAGTAAAGACGACAAGTCAGGCCAAGGGAGCAACTGGTGTGTCGGGAAGATCGGTGGAGACGGCGGTGCCGGCTGGAGGAGTGGCCGGCTGGCGAGTCTCGGCTTGATCATCACCCGCGGCAGGCGGTGCATTCGCACGCGCCTCGTTGCTGGAGGCACGATCAGGCTGAAGCTGGCTGGCTGCTTCACCATCCGGCACAATGTCTTTGCCGTCTTCCTCCTCCTCCTCTTCGCCCTCGTCACTGGAGTCGATCTCCTCCGCTGAGTCTTCACCGTCGGCTGGGTTCAACCCAAACCATTCCTCCGGCTGAGCGACGCCATCTTCGTTTACCTCAGGAGCAAAGGCACTGGTGTCGGTGAAGTCGGCGATCGCCGAGGCGCGCTGAATGATAGCCGGCCGCACCGCCTCTAGCTCCTCGTCAGCCTCCTGCCGCCAGGTGCGCAGATGGTCCAAGTTCAGCCCAGGATACCAAGCTCGGACGAACTCTAGCGCCCGACGTGCGCCGGACCGAGATGCCGAAGCCTTCCAGGCCTCGAGGCGGCCGACTGCTACCTCCAGCCAGTCGGCAGTCCGGTTGGGGGTGCGGGGAATCACTTCGCCGGGCCAGAGGGCGGCCAGCACCTGCGCTCCAGCATGCTGAAGCCGGCGGAGCATACGGTAGGCCGGCTGGAGGCGGGCTTGGATCGCCACAAGCTGCTCCTCAAGCGACCGGTTGGCGTCCGGTGCGATCTCAACCCCAGCCTTCCGCCGGGCCTCACGATGAGCTTCGATGGCTTGGTTGGCGGCGACAGAGTAGCCATGGAAGTATTCTTCACAAAGAAGAAAGAAATAGAACAAGTCAGTAGATAAACCAGATTATAAGGACGAGCAAAGAAGTGAAGAAGAAGGCGGCCTACCGTCGATCAAATCTTCAACCTGGCTGTAGCTTTTGCTCAGCGCCTGCCGCGCCTCGGCCCAGCTTGCCGCCTCGGTCTCATACTCGGCTTTGAGGGCGGCTTCACTGTCCTGCGCCGCCTTCAAGGCCGCCATGTGGCTCTCCTCCTGGTCGGCCAGTTTCTTGGCCAGGCAATCATGCTCCTGAACCAAGGCATTGAGCTCGCCCTCCCTGGTGCGAAGGGCGGTCTAGGCCATGCCTAGCTGCTACCTCAGGTCGGCATTGGCTCCTACCGATATGGAGAAGAAGAAGTTAAGGAAGAAGTCGTCAGGAAAGATCCGACCCGAATGCTCAGCAGTCGGCCCGAATCTCGGGGACTACACCCAGTGGGCGCGCTGGCGCACCCCCACATGATATAGAAAATAAAAGCACTCACTCCGGCTCTCCGTCAGATCGGCCGTCTTCTGATTCATCTCCCGGGCTTGGGAGTTGAAGGTAGCGGCGTGGAGGTTCTGATAGTCCTGCAAATAGGACGAAGGTGTGAACAAGAACAAGTCATTAAACCAAAGTCTTCTGAGAAGTTCCAAGCCGCCTGCTCAGCAGCCGACTTGGAACTCGGGGACTACACCCAGTGGGTGCACTGACGCACCCCCACGGAAGAAATCAAGAGCAAGAAGACTCACCAGAATGACCGACCGCGTTGCAAGAAACTCCTAGGTGCACTGCTTCAGCGCGGTGGCCTGAGACTGAAGCCGGCTCCGGACATCCTGCGCTGCCAGATTCAGCATGGCCGTCCCACCACCCGGCGTCCACCCTGGAGAGCTGATGTTGGCCGTCTACAGGTCATGGGCCAACGAGCTAGAGCCCGCGGCCCTCTGCGGGTCCGGCTCTGAAGCCGCCCTTCCCGCGCGCCGACGAGTCGGCGACAAGACACAAGGTCCGCCCTTGCAGTTGGCTCACCTCCAGCCGACTGCTTAGGCGGCGCCTCGGGCTGGCCGCATTGGCCTATTCCAACCGACGGTGACGGTACTGCCTCTCCTTCCAGGAAGACTATGTCGCCCCCTGCCTCTCCATCACTGGCTGGTCACGGCCGGCTTCCTCTGGTGGGGGCACCGGGATTTCGGGGGCCATGGTGTAGAGGGGGATGACAAGTTGCGGAGGCTAGCTACGCAGGGCCTCCGCCGCCCTCTCTGCGGCCACGGCCTCCACCTGGGCCTTGGCCGCCGCGTCGGCCTGCGCCTCAGCCGACTCCGCCGTCGTCTCCTGAGCCGCCTTGTTGGCGGCTGGCCTCTGCTCCTCTGCCTCCCGTGCCTCCCGCGTGTTCCGCTCCATCGCCGCTTGGAGCTCGGTACGGGGGTCTACGCGGCGGGAACTTGAAGATCCTCCCGCCCCGCCGACTATGGAGGCGGTGGTAGTCCGCTCAAGAGAGAGCGGAGCCTTGGTTGATAAATCAAGAAAAGGCTTAGAAGAACACCGACTAAAGAAAAGAAAGAAAGGCGTGCGAGAGTCAATACTTACGCCGAAACCACCTGCGGCTGCTTCACCACCTTGCGGAAGCGGGCCGCCTTCGCGGCCGCCTCGTCCCGCTTGGTCGCCACTGCGGAATCCTTGGGCTTCTTTGGCCGACCACCGAAGAGAGTTGGCGCCTCCCGGCGCTTCTGCGCGCCGCCCCGTGCGGCCGGCCCGCTGGAAGGGCTAGCGCCTGGATGGTCGAATGCCGGCTGGCGGCACGGAATGGGCTCGGCCTCATCATCATCAGGCCAGTCATCGAAACCGGCGGTGAACCCAGAGCCGCCTGCATCACCACCTCCCCCTACGGCGTCATCGTCTAAGGCGGCCTCCCCCAAGTCGGGGTCGTCAAGGTCGTCTACCACACGGTCGAGGGCGAACTCGCGTTCTCCCCCCGCAGTCCCGGTCGAAGGATGAAGGAGGGGGTTCTGATTAAAAACAAGCTGACTGGTCAGAAGCCGGCCAAAGAGAACTCGGCAACAAGAAAAGAAGAAAAGAAGGAAGGCTTACCATTGGCGGGGGTTGGCGCGAGAATACGGCTCCTTACCGTACTGCCACTCCTCAGTGAGCTTGTAGTTGGCGATGTAGTTCACCATGTAAGATACCTCGTCGTGAGGCATCTCTTTGGTGCTCAGCCTGCTTGGGTCGAAGCGGCCGCTTATCTGGCAGATCAGATGTGGGCGGCCTTGGAGCGGGAGTACCCGGCGCTCCACGAAGGCGGCTATCAGGTCGGACACAGTCAGGCGCTCCGACTAGATCAGCACCCGAAGCCGGGCGACGCCGCCAGCCCTAGCCGGCGTCAGTGACCTGGCTCCATAGGACCACGAGGGCTGCCTCCCAGCTGGCGGGCCGGCTACGTAAGACGGCAGGTTGACGTAGTCGCCCTGCGGGGCGACGTTCTTCACATAAAAGTAGGATTTCTACCAAATCTTCACCGACTGGATCAACACGATGGGCGGAAACGGGTTGTCGGCTGCCGATCTCCGTATGGCAATGAAGGCGCCGCATGGAGCCGACACGCCCGTGACGACCGTACTGAGCTTGGACTGGAAGATCTCCCCCAAAGTTCGATGGTGGGGAGGACGCCGAGGAAGCCTTCGCACAGGGTGACGAAGGCCGATAGCAGCACCACCCTGTTTGGAGTGAGGTGCGGCTGGAGATGGTAAAATTCAAGAAACGAGCGGAAGAAGCCGCTCGCGGGAAGGCCGACACCGCGCAGGCAATGCGAGTAGAAGATTACTCGCTTGCCTTCCTCCGGCGCCGGCGAAATCTCCCTCGCCAGCGCGAGATGGACCCGCACAAGATCTTCGCCCGGCAACCGCCGCATCTTGCAGAGGAAGTCGATGTGGTCGTCGCGGACATTAGAGCCGTCCCAGGAGCTCGACGTCGGAGCCATGAGGATTGGAAGGCGACGGAAAGCACGGCGACGGAGAGCGCGCTGGTCGGCGGCAACAAGATTGCGGCGCGCTAAAAAGAATGGCGGAACGGTGGCGTCGTGGAGAGCCGCTGCGGCGACGGAGAACTAGAAGAAGAAGAGGATGGCAGGGCGACGGCGAGCGTGCGAGTGACTGCCGCTCCCCCTCCCCGGCCCTACTTATAGCCTCGTGCGGCGAAGCCGAGGAGGCGAGGCGTGGGGGGCGTGGGATTAACTGTGCCCGCTCCCCCACGTCCCGCGATTATTGCACCTTTACCGCGAGTGGAAACCTCCGTCGGAAGACGTGCGGTCAGTTCGGGCCGCAAAAGATCCGCGCACAGGCTGAGGCATGGAAGTGGCGGGCCCCGGTCTGCAGCGGCGTCCCGTCATGCGCGTGGGCTGGTAGGCCCTTCTAGCCGAGGGGTGCCATGTGGCGCGCAGGCGGCGGGCGGCTAGCCCATAGCCTAGCTAGCACGTCAGCTGGTTCCCTCCTTCAGAATTTGAAGAGACTTCGCCGAGAAGGCATGCATAAGAGAAACCTGCTCCTAGCTGCCGGCTCTTCAGGATAGGAAGCTGAGTGGGCTTCTCGATTCCCCTTTCAGCCGCGAAGCCCAAGCAGCTTCGGGGACTACTGTCGGAGTAAATGACCATGGGTAGCCTAGCTGGCTCCCTTTGGACCTTAGAAAAAACAGTAGGCTGATTGAGCCTTGGAGCACCCAAGACGCGGGGCCGCCTTCCTCTGGCCAGCTGTCTCACGAGCCGGCTACCGGAAGGCGGCCCAGCCCTAAGCTCTCTTGAGGACGCCACGATAGGGCCGACTCCAAGAAGCTGGCCATGGAAAGACCGACTCCAAGAAGCCGGCCCAAGAAGACCGATCCAAGAAGCTAGCCCCTGACAGGAGGGCCAGGGGCCGTGCCCTAGTAAAGTCTGCCCCCCATAACGATGATGGGACAAGGGCAGTGGCAAAGTGGAACGCCCTGCCAACCACCCGAATCCGGAGCACGCATGGCTATAGTACGCGTACGGGCAGCCATCGCCCGTCCGCGTGGGAACTAATTGCATGTGATCATGACGCCCTCACACGACGGGGCTGCCAGTACGGCCCGAGGCGGCCGTGGCCTCTCCCCAGCCGCCTGAGGCATGGCGGCTTCCCATAGCCGGCTTTGCTCCCCTCCTCGGGGCGCACAGGCACCATTAGGAGACAAGACAAAGGTAAGACTACAGTGAGAGCCCGCAAGGCGGCGGCAACTGTAGCCATGCTTACCTCGACAAAGCCCTCGTCATCAAAGGCGAGGCAACAATAACCAGCCCCCGACAAGACCCCCAACTGGTGGGGCCATCCTGTCGACCAATGAGCCAGCAGCAGGCGGGACCCACCAGTCGGCAGGCCCCAGCGGTCGGCGAAGAAGCCGACGGCCATATACACTGACGGCTAGGGCCCGCGCCCAGCCAGATTACCATTGTACCCCCGGGGGTAGGCCTATATAAACCCCCCGGGGCACCCATGCAAAGGGTGGATCTCATAGAATTTTAGACACCATTATAGGGAGAGAAGAGAGCTAGCCTTGCCCTTCTTCCTCCTCCCACCGAACAGCTCAAGGAGCCTCTTGTTACTTCTTGTTGATCTAGTGATCATGCGGAGACCCCACATAGTAGGATTAGGGGTATTATCTCCACGAAGAGCCCCCAACCTGGGTAAGATTCGTCGGTGTGCATGTCTTCGCCTCATCCTGTTTCCAGGCACCGGCGATGTCTTACTGGCTCCCACAATGATAATCCATCTATTGGCATATGTCGCACCTACCACCCGACAACCAAGGAGGAATGAAGACCAGCATCAGGACGAGGGGCTGGGGGCTTCCAGGAGCCGCGCGCAATTGCTTGCATCCTAGGCAAAGCTCAAGCCCCAGCATCTCATCGCATCTTCAAGCAGTTTGCTCGCGAGGTGAATGCAGTCCTCCCAAAAACCGAATCCTCGCGCCCTCTCAGGTGGTCCACGTGTGCCATCACGTTCAGTTCAGCGGATCAACTCAAGTGCGCAGCAACAGCTGGTGTCCTCCCGATGCTCTGCTCCCCAGTCATCAGCAACATGCAGGTCACCAGGACCCTCATCGATGGTGGAGCAGGACTCAACATTCTGTCTGTCGAAACTTTCAACAATCTACAAGTGTCGTATGACCATCTTCAGCCAACCAAGCCTATCTCAGGAGTCACTGACGGTTCTACCACCCTGATAGGGCAGGTCCGCCTCCCTGTCACCTTCGGACAGCGCAAAAACTACCGCACTGAGCTCATCGACTCCGACGTCGCCCACATTCGCCTGCCCTACAACGCCATCCTTGGATATCCAACCCTGGCCAAGTTTATGGCGGTGACTCACCATGGCTACAATGTCCTCAAGATGCCAGGAAGCGGTGGAGTCATCACAGTCCCCTGCGAGGAGAAGGATGCAGTGTGTTCTCTCGAGCGTGCCTTCTAGGCCGCGGCAATCGAAGACCCGGATCACAGGATCGGGGGCCTTCCTGAGGCAGTCCCTAAGAAGAAGAAGACATCACCTGGTCCGAACCATCAGGAGGCAGGCATGTCCAGGGGCGCCGCGCCAGGATCCGCGTCCGTCCAAGGGGCGCCTCCCTCAGTCGCATAGGAAGGCTCGCCCGGCACCCTCCTCGGGCAAGGCTCGTGGGCTCTCTCCTGGAGGGCCATCGACTTTGCCAAGGCCACGAGGGAGGCGCTCGGGCACCACTTGGAGGCGTGCTTCAAAGCACATTTCCCTCAGGATGGTGTGAAGCAAGGAGGGCCAAACCCTCTGGAGTTCATCGCAAGAAACACTCAGGAGCTACAGGAGTCAAGAATCATGCGCGGCAGCCACCTCTTACCCGCCGTAGCTCCCCATCCAGGCGAGGATGGTGGGCTACGCATCTGCATCGACATACCAGGACTCAACCGAGCCGCATCTCAGGAGTGCCTCTGGCCCTCGCGCGTGGGACGTTGCGAGGGTCCACCGCATAGCTACGTTCGCATGCCTCTCGGCCTGCCGAACGTGGTCGCCGCTCATCAGCCCTTACTGAGGAGGATTCTGGAGGCTCGGGAGATCAGGCATTGCGTAGTCCTGGCGGAGATGGAGATGGTCCTTGAAGAACCGCATGCGCCCCCGGAGCCTCCCGAGGCTCTGGGCCCTGGGGGCTCGTGAGTACCGGCTTCCACACCATGCTCCGTCCGCTACCTCAACATTCCTCCATCTCCAACGGTATCAGGTGACACCTTTCAAGTTCCATTTCAGCTGGGAGCGCCCGCATCTATCCAGGTCGTGTATTTGGCCCGCCATGATTATTACATGATGCCTCTGACGGCGCCCTTCTTACTTCATACTAACCGCTAGCACGCTAAAATGGGGGCACCTGAGCATCGCGGCTCACGGGCTCTTACTGGCTCTCCAACCCTTACCTCCTGGCCTTGTCCACGGCATCACGACCTGGCATACCAGCAACTGCTGAGCTCGCTCAAGGGCCGGGACCTAAGAACGTAGAGCGTTGGCATCTAATCAATCTTGCAGGAACACACTACAAACAAGGCCCATAGCCAGGCGCAACCCGCCTTGAGGTAGGGCCCCATGAGTCCCGCGCTGGCTCACGGGTGCCCAGATACACCTCATCAAGCCCTACCGGGCCGGCCACGTGTCAGGGCGGGGCTGTACACACCTCAGGGGATCCTCCCGGAGGGGGCCCCCCTCCCATGTACCAGTGGAAGCACCATGCTCCGCGCTGGCTGACGACACTGCCGAGGAGCGGCTATGCCCATACACATACGGAAGTGTTGTGCTCCGCGCTGGTGATAAACAACTGAGGACAGCCCACGGCCACATCAACCTCAGGGAGCCCAGAGCTCAGTGTCCGGCCCTACCGTAAAGCCTCCCCTCGGGAGCGCCACACAAGAGGGCTGGACACGGGGGCTACGTCCGGGCCACACCCGGGCGCATGCCACCCAGCCAGGCCCCTCGGGCCTAGTTCATCGCGCACCACTCCCCGAGCGGAGCCAAGGTACGAAGACCGTTTGAGCATCAAGGGGGACTCCTGAGCATCGCGACTCAGGAGCCTAACTGGTCACGTAGCCCCTCACTCCTTAGTCCCGTCCTGGTTTTTGGTCGGGGCTAACGTCGGCTGAGGTATGCGCGGGGCCGGGCCCTGCCGACGTAGAACGATTAAAACACTCATATGTGTCCATTTCCTAATTGTTGTTCACGCGTCGAGGGGGACTCCTAAGCATCGCGACTCAGGAGCCTAACTGGTCATGTAGCCCCTCACTCCTTGGTACCGTCCTTGTTTCCAGTCGGGGCTAACGGTGGCTGAGGTATGCGGGGGGCCGGGCTTTGCCGACGTAGAACACAAGCAAATAGGAAGGAGAAACGCAAATCCTAAGGAATTCAAAAACAAATATTACAGTCCATAGGTTGTTTTCACAACGCCAAACACAAGTTTAAACGCCTCCACGAGGCACAATGCGTGTTGCAAGAATTAAAACATGACCCAAGCCATGGATGGATCATTTTCCGGTGGTGCCGTCACTGGTGGCGGGTTGGCGCTGGGTGGCTCCACCTCCTGAGGCAGCGGAGCTGGAAGCATCTTGCCCAGGCCTGGTGCTGAAGGTGTGGAACCTCGCCAGCAAGGCCTCAGCTCGACCCTTCACAACCTCGGCAGCAGTAGCGGCAAGCTCGCCGATCATGGTTTCTAGCAGGCTGTCGAGGTCGACGCTGGGGTCGCGAAGGTAGACATGGCTGAGGACACGCGTCAGCGCCGCAGAAGAAAGGACACGCTCCCCGGCCTCGGCCGTGGGGCCAAGGCCGTCTCTGACGTCTTCGAGTGCACGAACCAGGAAGGGAAGCAGCTCAGCGGGGCCGTCCTCTGCACCAGCCAATGGCTTCTCTAAGCCACCATCATAAAGCGTATTCAGCGTGGCGCGAGCCTTCTCCTCCAGCTTCATGAAGGCCACCCGATCCTCAGCCAGAACCTTTGCCTTACCATCCAGCTCGATCCTCTCCGCCTTCAGCGCCAGCTCAAGCATCTCCAACCGGTCACGACGCTCATCAAGCTCGACATCCCGGTCCCTGACGGCCGCTTCTCGAGTCTTCATCTCCTTCTCCTTCTCCTGGCAGTCGCGGACCTCCTTGACAAGCTTGTCACGCAGGCCTTGCAGCTCGTCCTCCAGCGTCTTGCAGCCGCCCCGGGAATCAACAGCGTCACCCAAGAAAGCGTCGCGAGCGGCCTTGGCTTGGGAGGTGGCCTGCTTCTCCTCGTCGAAGGCCGTCACGGCCTGGCTCAACGCTGCTTGGATGGAGGCGTCAGAGCGGACCCAGCCAGAGGCCAACTCCAAGCGCCCGACCACCAGGCGGGGGTTGGCGCCCCGGAGATCTTCTCGCAGCCGGTCCAGCTCAGCAGCAGCACGATCCAAAATGATGGAAGGAGTTGGAGAAACGGCAGTCGGTGGAGTAGGAGGAGAAGACGACAGTGTGATCACAGCATCAGGCATTGGGGCCTTCTGAGTCTCGGTGGCCTCGACGACAGCGTCAAGGGCAGACGTCTCTGGAGTCACCAGGGCCACGGGGGCTGGATCCACGCCAGTACGCACCTCCTGGCCTCGCGAGGATGATCGAGCAGGGGAGGCATGAGCCTCGCTGCCTCCTTTTCCCGCAAACGAAGGCGCAACCCCGGTAGGCGAGCTTGCCCCAAGTAGGGCCGCCGAGGCTCCTTTTAACCTTTTTGCCGTAGGCACCGCCCTAGCCAAAGGATGTAGACGTCAAGCCTTGGCGACGGAAACAGGAAGCTAAACATGAATCAGACACTTACTGGTCATTGTTCGCGGACTCAAGCAGCCTCTGGCCGAACTTGAAGCATGAGAGCATACTGCTGGGGTCAGCCTCGGGAGGCCCGGAAGCAGAAGAGTTGGAGCTGGCTTCGGGCCGCATTGGATCCAGAGCAGACCCGCGGGGAACCAGCCTCGTCCTGTCTTTCCTCGGGACCAAGGGCAAGCTCTCCCCGCCACGCCCGTCGCCGGCCTCGTCGTCGTCCGGCATGGAGCGGAGGGCGCGGGACCTGTGCCGAGGGAAGGATTCCCCCGACTCTCCATCGGTCGCCTCAGAATCGGACTCTTCTTCCTCCTCCCCTTCTTCCTCCTCCCTGTTGGAGTCATCGGAATACACGTTCACCATCGCCAACACCGCCAGATCCTCAGGAGCTTCCGCGGGCACTAGCCCCTCCCCGTTGAAGGTGGGCATGGAGTTCACCACCTGCTCCCAGTCGTCGCGAAGGAACAGGGGGACAGGAGCACCCTCCAGTCTCGCCACGTCTCCGCCAACCAAGGAGTGTAGGGCCGCTGCCAGATCTTCGTCGGCCAGGGCCGCACAGCTCAGGCGGAGAGCGGCATCTGCTTCCGTGAGCTTCCACAATGGGAGCGAGTGTTCCCTAAGTGGGGCCACCCGATGCTCCAGGAACTCCCTCAGGAGAATAGCCCCGGTCAGCTTCGTCGTCACCAGGTTGCCTGGCCTTAGGTCCGTGTTCATCCTCTTCAGCACCGCCTTCGCACGGGGGTCGACAAGCTCCGCGCGTGACCATGCATCAATGGCCTTGGGCCTGACCCGTGGGCAGCACTAGTCGAGGGTGGACGCGTCCAGCGTCCACCATGACCCACTTGCTCCGAAAGCCCTCGATCCGCTTCCCAGGCTTCGATATGGCATTGGAGTTGGAGTATGCGATGAAGCTCGCGCAGGCGATGATGTGGGAACTAGAAACCCGGAGGGAAAAGTAATGTCGCAGTAGAGCCACTGAGGGCACCACACCAGAAGGAGAACAGAGTTGGGGTGGAGGTGAAGAGCTTGCAAGTTGTATTGGCGAAGAACAACAAGGAAGAACTCAAAAAGGGAGGCACTAGACCGGTGATGATGGCGCTCACGAAGAGCGGATAGAAGGTGCTCCCCTTGTCTTCAGGCTGGGCGGAGCCGATCCTGAGCGCAGCCGCCCCCTCATTGCCCTGCGCCACCATCATCTGGCGCGTGAGGGCGAGGTTCTTCTCCGACACGTTCGGGGGATCCAAAGCCGGCGAGTACCAAGACCCGACCGGAGTCTTGCGAGGCGCCATGGCTTGCCGAAGGTGAGGGATTGAGGCAGATCTGGAGGATTTCGGAAGCGAGGAGGAGGAGAGCGAGAAAGGGGATCTGGAGCAATGACTGATGAATGTGAAGAAAGTAAGCCTGGCTTGGGACCGCCCCTTTTGTCAGACGAACAGTTGTCGAGGCGTCGTGGGGAAGCGGGGACGCCCATGTCCAATCAACCGCCACGCGGCGCCCAAGGCCACAGGCTGTTGGGGCATGCGGCACTTCGCACTTTCCCCTTCACTTCTCTGCTAAGCCAAGTCCAGGCGCGCCTTGGGCCCGGGGGCTGCTGTCGGCGTTCTGGGAACGGGGGTCCCCAGACTTGCCTGCCTGCGGCCTGCGGCGTGGATCAAGCAATGGCCCAGTGCGGCCCATCTTCATCAACTCAAGCTCAAGACCCTTGCGAGGGGCCAAGCCTCACGGGGCGGACGACAGGAAAGCTTCCTCAGGAGTAGCCTCGTCAGGCTGGCTCGCGAGGAGGCAGAGAGATCAAGGCAGGGGTACCTCGTGAGGTGCCCGTGATGCAAGCCATGACGATCGAGGCCAGGCGGGCACCAGGCGGGCGCCGGCCTGCACAACGTCGTTGTTTCCCCTTTGGTGCAAAGGGAGCAAGCACATGCCAAGGCATCAGGCAAAGGCTACCATTTCGGTGCAACAAAACCAAGACCAGCGGAACGACGGGAAGGAGGTCACCGTGGTGCCTAGGACGGCGTCATCGTCAGAGTCTTTGACAGGCGAGGACCAACTTTAGTCAGGATAAGTGTACTAGATGTTCCCCTTAGAAATGGCCAATTGTTGGCGCCCTTCCCGCTCAATATTTGGGAAGAGGACCAGGGCCTCTTACTCTATATCTAGGGCTAGCCACCATAGTATAGAGGTATCTGGAATCGACCCCTCCAAAGGGACAACACCACCACAAGTACACCCCTCGCGAGGTTGTTCTTCCTTTGTACTGTTCATCATCAGCCCCAGAGGCAATCCACCACACCACAAACTAGAGTAGGGTATTACACCACAACGGTGGCCCGAACTAGTATAAACCTTGCATCTCCTGTGTTGTTCATTGTGTAGCCTAGATCCTTTGTGAGGCGACGAGACACGAGTTGGTAGAGGAGAGATCTTTGCGCGCACCCCAGAGTTCGATCCTCAAGGGTCTGCCGGAACCCGCAATCTGACAATATCACCCTCAGACAAATGGTTAGGTCGAGCGGGCTAACGGCTTGATCATGAGCGGCATTAAACCCAGATTAGTATGATCCCTGTGCGAATCAGACAAGCACTGGGTTGAAGAACTCGATTCCGTACTCTGGGGGCTGCGGACCAGGCCCAATCGCACGACCGGGTACACACCTTTTCCCATGGTGTACGGTGCCGAGGTCGTACTGCCTTGTGATATTATTCATGATTCACCTCGAGTGCGCATGTATGAAGCAAGGGAGGCTGAGCTTGATCGGCAGGACGATCTAGATGGCTTGGAGGAGGAGCGCGACGTTGCGAAGGCCTGCTCCGCATTTTACCAATAGCAAGCCCGGCGATATCAAAGCAGGGAAGTACGGGCAAAGACTTATAATGTCGGTGAAATCATCCTGCGCCTACCAGAGAAGAAAAAGTACAAGCTCAAGCCCAAATGGGAGGGTCCCTTCATCATAGATGAAGTTCTCACTGGAGCAGCCTATCGCCTGTGCAATGCTTCCGATAATCGATTAGAGCCAAACCCATGGAACGTTGCTCAGCTCCGCAGATTCTATGCCTAAATCCACACTTGTAACCTTTTTCGTTTTTTCTCCCTCTCACCCGTCTTTTTTCTTTTGGTTTTTCACCAGTGAAGGGATATACATCATCAAATGTACACACCCATCTTCACCTAGGGGCTTCTTTTTACAGAAGCTTATTCTGATTATTATTTTTTGGGAGTGTCAAGCTCACCATATATATGTGTTGTCTACTCATATGTGTCCTGTCTTCGCCATTATATGCACCTTTATGACTTAAGTTCTTGCCAAGCTGGGTTTCCTGGCTCCTGTGCTTATGCCCTATGTTCCCGCTTGTTTGGCTAGGTCATAAAGGGAGCACCTCTGCGGTTGTTACAGCCGGGTTATTCGGACGTGTACCTCAAACGGGTGAAGCCGAAAGCTAGCGTTCTTAAGGGAATAATCGGTCGGCAGACAAGAGACGAACTGCCAACGTTGCAATATACGCCCCATATTATAAAGTGTATTGTGATCTTTCCATTACAGTTCATGTATGCGCAAACACGCATGCTGGCCCAGGGAAAGGAACCCTTAACGGAACTATTCTCTCTGGAAGATGTTTCTTACGATCAAATGTAATATAACATAACTCCCTGAATACAACTTGTCTATTCAAGCAACTATGACCGGACCGCCTAGTTTCCGAACATACCTTCGTGTTTACCAATAGTTTAAAATATTCGGAAACACTCCAAACCTCCGGCTTTGGAGGTCGAAGTGGAAAGTCTGCCATGACAATCATTTTACAATTCGGCTAGAGAAAAGCTTGTTGATAAAGTACATAACTACTTGGCCTCAAAAACTTCCTCTTCCTCTAGACCCTCTAGTAGGTTGTCTAGTTTACAATCCTGTTGAGAAAACTTAGGTGCCATTTTCACTTGGTCATACACTAAGCTAACCGGAATTTCTTGTCCATCTGGTCGGCGAGGTCTGACCCGGGCCATATGATTCAGATCAAGCTTGCTATACCGTGTCTTTACCATGGCCCAGGCTTCTCGAGCGCCTTCCTGGCATGCTGATATCTTCCATAGCTCCAGACGGCCACGAGCTCCCTTGAATAAATTCGCAAGCTCATCCATACTACCTGGAGGGGAATTTGATGGCCATAACGCCTTAGCCACGTTCCTCATTGCCTTCTGAGCTTTCTCATGCACTTTGGACAGCTCTTGTAGCAGGTCGCCTTGGAATCCGGACACTTCTCCTTCGGGACGTCCGGTTAGCACACCTACAGAAGCAAACTTGTTAAAATTTCTAACAGGAGACCATTCTTGACTAATAGGTTACAGAGCATACTGAATATGCCGCATTTAAATTTCTTGTTCTCCTTAAAAGCATCCGATAACTGTGCTCTCAAATCCTTCAGTTCTTTGGCCTGCTTGATGTTGGCATCGTGAAGTTTGTTCTTCTCATTAATGGTTCGTGTCAAAACATGTTGACCAGCAACTTCTTGCCCTTCTGCATGTTGTTTATCTGCTCGAGCATCCCTTAGCTTCTCCTCCAGCCGATCTGTCGAGCCTACCAACGTGACACAACCATAATTAGGAAACCTCGTTGTATTCACACAAGCTTTATCTCCAAACTACTGCTGCCCTTACCATCAGGTGCCTTCTTGGATTTCTATAAATCTTTGAGTTCGGTAGTAGCAGCAGATAGCTTTGTTCGGCATTCCTCAAGCTCATTCGATAACTTTTTACTCCTCTCTGTGAGTACCTAACAAAGTAACGACTCTTAAATCAGTTGGGCTAACTGCTTCAAGACTCAGGGGCTACTGGCATATGATTATTGAATCTGCCCAAAAGTTCTTACCCGCATATCCTTCAAAAGCTGATGATTGGCTCCAGCAACTCCATCAGGAGCAGCTCGGATATAAGCATTCGTTGAGCTGAGAGCGTTGAAAGCCTCTTCGGTAAAATGTGGGTTGCACATAGGCGCTCTCCGCCGCCGGTGACCCATCGCACTCTCCACTTCGAAATTTGTGACTGATACATTATCAAAATCATCCGGGAGATGACAATCCGGCATTGCCCCCATGTCCCCTCCAGTCCTTGTGGCAGGGGATGGGGCTGGATCAATCTATGCATGGCCGGCTAGGTCTCCGGAAGCAGTCCGACGCACACTCCTCCTGCAATATGACACCACGGGGAACGTCATTATCCGGTCTGTCCATTGAATGCATACTGAAGGATTATACCTCTTCGATGCCATGGAGGGCCCAATTGTATTATTGTTTGCCTTTCTTTTCCGACAGGCGCCTTGGGTAAGCGGCATCTTCATAGAGGACGCCTTTGTTGTATCACACTGGCGCGAGCGTCGCCCCTTGGGAACATGATATGGTACAGTGGGTGAGTCACGATGGGAAAACCCTTTTTTGAGGAGACGTCTCCTGGTACTTACATGGGAGGAAGGAAGGAGGCCGGGGTAGTCGGCTATAATGGCCACCTCCGTGCCGTCATAGCTCGTCTGATAAAAGGCTCCATCCTCGAAATCCACAAATATGTCCGGATCTTCTTCGTATCCTGGAGCCAGGTCTCGATTATTGTCCTCCGGCTGCGGAGCGGGGCAGTAGATCCCCTTGACGACCTTTCTCCATTCCTATTAAAGGCAGTTTGATTAGACTCGATTATAAAACATACTTGAGAAAAAACAGATCAATTGAGGCCTATAACCAAAGACTCACCCAGTCAATGGGGGTATACATGGAGAAACCTTCTCGGCACTTCAGGCGAGCGAAATCTTCCTTTTCCCCTTTGAAAAGATCGGCCAATGTGGCACCCAACGCGGCAAAATTAGCCCGACCCTTGCGCTCACAACGTGTGGCATCATCCTCACCATTATAATGCCACATGGGAAACCCCCTGGATTGAAGCGGTTGAACGCCTTTCATTATTGAAATCGCCATTACCTCGACTATGGATAGTCCGGAGTGGGCAAGCATTCGGGCCTTGTTCGCTAACCGCTTAACCTCTGCACTATCTTCTTCTTCATAGCTTCGACGACGCCAGCTGGCGCGCTTCTTTAAATGAGCTGAGGAGAATTCGGGAAGACCTTGCCAGATAGGATCCGAAAGGACTATGTCATTGATATAAAACCACTCTGAGGGCCACTCTTCGGATGCCTTCTTCGGAGAGCCTGGCAGGTATCATGTTTCACCTATGCGCCATACGTCGACACCGCCCACCTTGAAAATAGATCCCTTATGGGAGTGGGGGACGAGGCAGAAATATTTCCTCCATAAATCAAAATGGGCCTCGCAGCTTAGGAACAACTCGCAGAGGGCAACAAAACCTGCGATATGTAAAATGGAGCCCGACGTGAGGTTTTGTAGTTGGAGACCGTAGTACTCCAGAAGACCTCTGAGGAAGGGGTGGATTGGAAATCCCACGCACCTCAGCAAGAAGGAAATAAAGCACACCCGCTCCCCTGGATTGGGATTGGGGAATTTCTCCACCAGGGCTTCGCCATTGTAGGTGGTTAATCCCGCTCGAACAAGGACCGGATCCAATGGAGGGAGATATCCCCGCACTTGAAGTGTGGCCAGTTGAGCGTGGGACACCGAGCAGCTCTCCCAGTCGCTTTCTTGAGGGCCTTGGGGACACGGGGAAGAGAAAGGAGCATTGGCCATCATTGGCTGGTTTCTTGTGGCAAGCCCTAAGGATTTTCGTGTTGTGAGGAATGGAATATGAGATTCGATCTCTCTTTTATAAGCACCTTATCTACATGGTCAAGGGGTTATTTGTAAAAATTCTTAGATCCTTCGTATTCATCTGCGACGTGGGAGCCGAGGAGACGGCAGCACGAAAGCTGGATGGTGCAATATTTAATGCAGAAGCCGAACTATATAAAGCATAGTGAGGAACTTACCTTGCAAAAGCCGAAGACATAAAGCCGGATACAACATCGTCATTGAAGGCAAGTTTGGGGGCTACTGAGGGAGTCCTGGATTATGGGGTCCTTGGGAAACCGGCTTATGTGACATGGGCGAGACTAACAGGCCGTGAAGATACAAGGACAGAAGGCCTCCTCCCGTGTCCGTATGGGACTCTCCTTTGCGTGGACGGCAAGCTTGGCGTCCGGATCAATAGTTTCCTTTCTCTGTAAACCGACTTTGTACACCCCTAGTACCCTCCAGTGCCTATATAAACCGGAGGGTTTAGTCTATAGGGGAGATAACAATCATACAGGCTAGTCATCTAGGGTTTAGCCTTTACGATCTCAAGGTAGATCAACTCTTGTAACCTCTATATTCATCATAGTCAATCAAGCAGGAAGTAGGGTATTACCTCCATTAAGAGGGCCCAAACCTGGGTAAACATCATGTCCCCTACCTCCTTGTTACCTTCGATCCTTAGACGCACAGTTCGGGACCCCCTACCCGAGATCTGCCGGTTTTGACACCAACAGTGATATATGTTGATGTATGAGATGATCATGTTTTGTAATAAGTTCACGACTTGCATGTCGATGAGTATGACAACCGGCATGAGCCTTAGGGTTGTATTTAATTATTCTATGACCTACGTGTCAATCACTAAGCGCCATGTAATTGCTTTACTTTATCACTATGCATTAGCAATAGTTGTAGAAGCAATAGTTGGCGAGACGACCCCAATGCAACGATGGAGATCAAGGTGTCGTGCCGGTGATGATGGAGATCAGGCCGATGCTTTGTAGATGGAGATCAAAAGCACAAGATGATGTTGGTCATATCATGTCAAATTTTGATTGCATGTGATGTTTATCATTTATGCATCTTATTTTGCTTAGAACAACGGTAGCATTATAAGATGATCGCTTTACTTAATTTCAAGAAAAAAGTGTTCTCCCTGAGTATGCACCGTTGCCAATGTTCGTCGTTTCTAAGCACCTCATGATGATCGGGTGTGATAGACTTAATGTTCATATAAAACAGGTGTAAGACAGTTTTGCACATGCAGAATACTTTGGTTGAACTTGACGAGCCTAGCATGTACAGTCATGGTCTCGGAACACTAGAGACCGAAAGGTCGAACATGAGTCATATAGTAGATATGATCAACATAGATATGTTCACCATTGAAGACTACCCCATCTCACGCGATGATCAGACATGGGTTAGTTGATTTGGATCATGTATCACTTAGACAACTTGAGGGATGTTAATTTAAGTGGGGGTTCATTAGTAATTTGATTATTTGAACTAAAACTGTGATAAACTTAGTCTAATAGTTTTTGCATATCTATGTAGTAGATCAATGGCCCGTGCTACCATTCCCTTGAATTTTAGTGTGTTCCTAGAGAAAGCTAAGTTATAGATGATGGTAGGGACTACACGAACTGGGTTCATTACTTGAGGATCCTCATTGCTGCATAGAAGAATTATGTCCTTGATGCACCGCTAGGTGACAGACCCGTTGCAGGAGCTATTGTAGATGTTATGGACGTCCGGTTGGATGGATCTGATGAGTACTCATTATTTTAGTGTGCCATGCATTATGGCTTAGAATCGATACTTCAAAGAAGTTTTGAACGCCACGGAGCATATGAGATGTTCCAAGACCTTAAGTTGATATTTCAAGCCAATGCCCGGGTTGAGAGATATGAGTCTCCAACAAGTTATATAGTTGTAAGATGGAGGAGAACAGTACTATTAGTGAACACATACTCAAAATGTCTGGGTGTCATAACCACCTGACTTAGCTGGGAATCTATCTTCCAGTTGAGAGTGTTATTGGCAGAATTCTTCAGTCACCGCCACCAAGCTACAAAGGCTTCATGATGAACCACAAATGAAGAAAATGATTCCCGAGCTCTTTGTGATGCTAAAATCAGCATTGGTAGAAATGAAGTAGGAGCATCAAGTGTTGATGGTTAACAAGACAACTAGTTTCAAGAAAAAGGGCAAGGGAAAGAAAGGGAAATTCAAGAAGAATGGCAAGCCAGTTGCCGCTCCTGTGAAGAAGCCTAAAGATGGACCCAAGCCTAAAACTGAGTGCTTCTATTGCAAAGGAAATGGCCACTGCAAGGGGAACTGCCCCAAATAGTTGGCAGATAACAAGGATGGGAAAGTGAACAAAGGTATATTTGATATACATGTTATTGATGTGTACCTTACTAATGCTCGTAGTAGCGCCTGGGTATTTGATGCTGGTTCGGTTGCTCATATTTGTAACTCAAAACAGGTGAGGGAGTCCTAGATTAAGGGGTCCTTGGGCTACCATCCTACTGCATATGGGTCGTACTGATGGGCTATTATGAAGCCAATCTAGGGCGTGGACTCGTGACCGCATAGAAGATCTTCGGAGTCGTGGTGTGCCATCCAAGTCAAGGATAGCGTGATCTCTCCTTTGTTGTAACCGATTGCATGTAACCCTAACCCTACTGGTGCCTATATAAACCAGGGTGTTTTAGTCTTTAGGGTCAGAGCTACATCCATCACTTCATCATATTAGGGTTTAGCTCGCCTGATGTCGAGGTAGATCTACTCTGTAACCATACCAAACATCAAATACAATCAAGCAGGGCGTAGGGTTTTACCTCTTCGAGAGGGCCTGAACCTGGGTAAACACCGTGTTCATCGTCCCTTGTTCCCCATTGATCCTAGATCCACAGCTTGGGACCCCCTACCCGAGATCCGCCAGTTTTGACACTAACATTGGTGCTTTCATTGAGACTTTTGTTGTTTGGTCGCCGATGGATCAATGTCTCCACTGATCATCAAAGAAGGCGTCAGCTCCAGGGACCTTTTTGTCCCCGGCTAACTCTTCGCGTTCGGCAGCATCGTGCTGCACGCCAGCCCAACTGGTCATCTAGATCAAATCAAAAACTTCACCCCTGAGCACTGGATTCAATTCGGCAATCTGGAGTACTTTGCGGACGCCTGAGGTGATCTGGTCTTTGCCTGATTCACAGCCTCATCCTACACCCCCACGGGCCTCGTTGTGCCCGCTCCGGAGCTTTTCCCCGATCCAATCTACGGATCAACCTCAATCCTCAACCGGCCTTGAGCTTTGATGGCTCCACCTCGAACGGAGGCTAGGAATCCCCTTCGACTACGCACGCAATGACCGCCGAAGACCCTTATTTGGCCTTAATGTGGAAGCAATGTTCGAACACCGAGAGTCACTCTCGGCCGAACCCTCTCCTTACTACACACCCCCGGCCTTGAGCCCCTACGACGGGTCAACGTTCAGTGGCCACGAGTGATCCCAGGCCGAACTCCCCCTCGACAACTCAGTTTCGAGCCCCAACATGGAGGCAGTACCCGAAGACCAGGTCTTGTCTTCGGTCTCTCATTGTCCGGCCCCAGGCCTTGAGGTTAACTCGGCCCTCGAAGATCAGGATCCAGCCCAGGCCCGGATCATTCCTTGCCCCGCCACATCAGAAACCGGCCCTCGGCGGCCATCGCATACCAGTCTGGCGACACTCGCCCTATTAAATGAGGCGCTGGACCGAATCCAGATGATGGCTATTCGGGAGGACCCGCCCTTGGCTAGCATTCAGCAGCCCTTTGAGGTAGATTCCTGGGAAATTTACGCCCCACCCACCACCCACTTAGTGGCCACTGTCGAAGACTTAACTGACATGTTGGATTACTCCTCGGAAAATGCCGAATACATGGACAGGGATAGCAGAGCCACGACTAATGCCGATGTTGCTCCCTACAATCTTTACATGGTGGACACTCCGAAAGAAGACGACGGCACCCCCGGGAAGGAAAACAGCAGGCCTAGCGATGAGCCGCCGAAGCGCTGCAGACAGTGTTGACACTCCAAGGCGCGTCGAAGCCATGCTAGCAACACGGACATTGGAGAAAATGGAACCCCGGACAATGAGCACAACCTTGACGACCCCGGCACCGACGAACAACCACAAGTCAATCATGAGGAGCACGAGGATCCGCTCGACTCCGAATACCTTGATGAGTCCGAAGACAGCAATTACCTCCCCTTTTTGGAAGAGAGGTGAGCTTGGGTGATGAAGATTTCATTGTGCCCGACGACCCGCTGGATCAAGAGCAGTTCAAGCGGCAGCTCATTGCCACTGCGTGCAGCTTGAAGAAAGAGCGACCGAAAATAAAGGCCGAACAGGATACTCATAATGAGATATGGACTAAAGTCCTGGATGCCGAAGAGGAGTACGGCCACAAGCAACGGACGAAAAGCTACCCGAAGCGGAAGCTACTACTACAATTCGTTGACGAGGCTATAGAGCCAGGACCTCCAAGGTCACTCAGGCAGATCAACCAGACCGCCCCCCTCGAGGACGGGATCAGACAGTTGACAAAGCCGAACAACCTCCCACTCACCCTCGTCATCAAGGCAAGGAACTATTACAGCTAGGTTATGAGTACGACATACGCCGTGACCTGGACGCTCGGGCAGGTTTGACAAGATCCATCTACGGGCCCAAAACAGATCCTCCTACTAGACGGGACGGATATAAATCCTGGCTAGACCGAAATGATAGAGCCCGGGAGCTGCAACGAGCCGAGAGGACAGATGATCTCCTGTGTGACGTAGCCCAAATCAGGGGTGCTGCTCACCCCCTTTGCTTCACGGATAGAGTGATGCACCACCAATTCACGGAAGGTTTTTAACCTGTGAATATTGAGCCTGATGACGGGACAACAGATCCTGCAGTATGGATCGAAGAATTTCTATTACACATTCATATGGCATGAGGAGATGATCTCCACACCATCAAGTACCTGCCATTAAAGCTCAAGGGTCCGTCCAGACACTTGCAAAATAGCCTTCCCGAAGACTCCATAGGGTGTTGGGTGGAGCTTTAGGAGGCCTTCCGAGCCAAATTTCAAGGCACTTATGTCCGGCCCCCGGACGCTGATGACCTGAGCCACATTATCCAGCAGCCCGACCAGTCAGCCTAGCAATTTTGGAACCATTTTTTGACAAAGAATAACTAGATTGTTGACTGTCCAGATGCCGAAGCTATAGCTTCCTTTAAGCACATCATTCGGGATGAATGGCTAGCGCGCAAACTTGGCCAAGACAAGCCAAGAACAATGTTAGCACTTACCTCCCCGATGACCCATTTCTGTGCTGGAGAGGACAGTTGGTTGGCTCTTAGAAGGACCAACCCGGACACCCCCGACACCTCGGAAGTTTGGGACGGGAACGGGAAGCCACAAAGGTACAAGAACAAACATCGCCACAATGATGGCGAAGAAGATGAAACGACAGTCAATGCTGGATACCGTAATCCAAAGTCTGGGTCATGGAAAAATCCTTCTAAAGGCAACCAGTGTCGGTGTCAAAACCGACAGATCTTAGGTAGGGGGTCCCGAATTGTGTGTCTAAGGATCGAAGGTTACAAGGAGGCAGGGGACACAATGTTTACCCAGGTTCGGGCCCTCTTAATGGAGGTAATACCCTACTTCCCGCTTGATTGACTTTGATGAGTATAGGGGTTACAAGAGTTGATCTACCTCAAGATCGTAATGGCTAAACCCTAGATGCCTAGCATGTATGATTGTGATTGCCTCTATGCACTAAACCCTCCGGTTTATATAGACACCAGAGGGATCTAGGTTTTGTACAGAGTTGGTTACAAAGAAAGGAAGGTACATGATCCGAACGCCAAGCTTTCCATCCATGCAAAGGAGAGTCCCATCCGGACCGGGGATGGTTCTTCTATCTCGTATCTTCACGGCCCATCAGTCTAGCCCATATCACATAGGCCGGGCCCCCGAGGACCCCATAGTCCCGGACTCCCTCAGTAGACCCTGAACCACGCTTCAATGATGATGTATTCGGCGCGCAGGTTGTCTTCGGCATTGCAAGGTAGGCCCCTTCTCTAAATACTCCAACGCAATCCTCCACGCGAAATAGCTTTATCCGGCTTTATTAAACAATCACAGCCTTAAGCTGCAAGGGCAAAAAATATTCGAAATGAGATAATTCACGTCCATAAGTGATTTTTCTGGCGAGGCGTTATATCCTGGCCTCGTTTAGCATTCTGAACCATTTTACTGCCCCGCTTCATATTTCCAGGCAAGGCCATTGACACGTCTTGTCAAAGAAGAGATTGTGTCCCCTTATCACGGGATTCTCATTAACAGGGGTTTGGGTAATCCAACTGTGCCATTCACACATCCCCTTGGGAATAGGCGAGATTTAAGGCTCCATAGGGGACGCTTGATATCCACTGCCTTTATAAGAAGACAAAAATCCATCTATTTATCCCATGCCTTCTTCCTCCTTAGCCTATCTGCCATTCGAACTCCTGCGCCCAAGTCTCATTCCTTTCCATCGCCACCAAACACTCCTAGCCATGTCCGAATCTCGAGCACGGGGCAGGTGGATGGCTTCCTATGTTACAGAGGAGAACATCAAGGAGCCCCAGTAAGCTTGGTACTTAGCCACGGACATAGTCCACTGGCTCCCTGCCAAAAAGCAGTTCATTCCCACTCCAGAGCCTAACGAAAGAGTAGGATTCATGCCCCATTTCCTTCGTGGACTAGGGTTTCCCCTTCATCCTTTTGTCCACGGTCTCATGTTCTACTATGGGCTAGATTTTCATGAACTAGCCCCAAATTCCTTCCTCAACCTTTCGGCATTTATTGTCATGTGCGAGGCATTCCTCCGCGTCCCTCCCCACTTTGGCCTATGGCTCAAGGTCTTCAATGTGAAGCCAAAGGTGGTCGAGGGCCGACACGCGGTGTGTGGAGGCTCCACGATGAGCAAACTCCCCAACGTGATCTGGCCAAAGGGGATCTTTGTGGAGAGCGTCAAAGGATGGCAGTAGGGGTGGTTCTACATCACAGAACCCTGCAACGCTACATGGGCCGCCGCTCCTAAGTTCAAATCTGGGGCCCCGATGCGGTTTACATCCTGGCTCAATAAGGGCCTAGATTGGGAGTCACCTGACGAGGTGACGATGCTGGAGATCCGTGTCAAGGGCATGATAAACAAGACCACCAGCCTCGCCAGCGTGATCCAGGTGATGCTTTTTCACCGGATTCTCCCTTGTCAACGCCAGACTCAATATATGTGGGAATTCGACCCGGACGGTCCTCGGACCCTGCATCAGTTCTTCGGCACGACACACAAAGACATATGGAAACTGCTCTTCAAGACTCAAAAGTCGTGAACGGAGACAACCGAAGCCGCGACCTTGACTACGCACGTCCATCCACTCCTGTAAGTTTTATGATAACTTTTATTTGCAAATTCAAGGAGTATATTGAACTTTCCAACTCTCACAGGGCTAGACAAGGAAAGCAGAGCAGATCAAATGTCTGGCTCTGCTGCCCGAGGACCAGGCTACCCCTTTGCTGACAAAGATGTTGGTTCCGGCGCCATATCAGGCACAAGAGAAGAAGGCCAAGAAGAAGGGCAAGGAGAACAGAGGTGGCCTCCGTCATAAGGGTACTTTGGATGCCGTGTCCGAAGACTCCGAAACCTCCTCCTCCCATGATGAAGATGTAGATGAGGAAGAGAGTTACTCTCCCCGAAGGGAGGGAGAAGAAAAGGGCGGCTTCTGCAGATCTGGAGGCGGAGGCGACCGAGAAGGGAAACCCCTCCCTTTCGGATGATTCTGAAGCGGATGCCGACGCCATCCCAAAGCGGCACCCCAGGCCGAAGCCCTTGGTGGAATCATAAGTATCTGAAGACACCATACACATACCGATTTTATGCCTTATTATTTTAACATACCGAATTGCACATTATAGCCCGGCTCAGGATCTCCCCCAACGATCATCATCATCTGGGAATTTGCTAGGGACAAACGCGATGGAGAGCGAGTCGACTCCTTAGATCTCTCCACCCACTACCACGGATAACACTGAAGTGTTGTCCCAAAGAACCTCTCCAGGTCATGGGGAGGTACAGGAGGCCGTGAAGGCGGCGGCTGAGGGAGTCCTGGATTAAGGGGTCCTCAGACAGCCAGACTATATATATAGGCCGGACTATTGGCTCATGAAGATACAAGATAGAAGACTTCATCCCGTGTTCGGATGGGACTCTCCTTTGCGCGGAAGGCAAGCTTGGCGATTCAGATATGTAGATTCCTTTCTCTATAACCGACCTTGTGTAACCTAGCCCCCTCCGGTGTCTATATAAACCAGAGGGCTTAGTCTGTAGGACAACAACAATCAGAATCATAGGCTAGCTTCTAGGGTTTAGCCGTTACGATCTTGTGGTAGATCAACTCTTGTAATACTCATATAAACAAGATCAATCAAGCAGGAAGTAGGGTATTACCTCCATAGAGAGGGCTCGAACCTGGGTAAACATCATGTCCCCCGCCTGCTGTTACCATTAGCCTTAGACGCACAGTTCGGGACCCCCTACCTGAGATCCGCCAGTTTTGACACCGACCTTGGTGCTTTCATTGAGAGTTCCACTGTGTCTTCACTAGAAGGCTTGATGGCTCCATCAATTATCTACAACACAGTCTGGGGTGAGGCTTTCCTCCCCGGACATATCTTCGTACCTGGCGGCTTCGCACTACGGGCCAACTCGCTTGGCCATCTGTAGCAGATCGACAGGTATGCCCCTGGACATCAGATCAGGTTTGGAAGCTTGAACTACACTGCCGACATCCGCGAAGACTTGATTTTCGATGGATTCGAGCCCATGACAGCCGCATCCTGCCACCACGATGAACATGACCTAAATCTGTCATCGGATCGTGCCCAGGAGGTAGTGCCTGTAACTACTCTGGCCCTAGATTCAGAGCAAATTGCACCGTCCGGGGACGGGAGGCTCAACCCCGCTACGGAAATCGTAGACTCAGCAGCGTTAGAGTCGAACACAGATTTGACCTCCAACAAGGCCTGTGTTATCGGAACCTCGGAATCGTCTCCGGCCATAGGTTCCGAACCGTGTCTATCCGCACCTACCGATCAGGCGCCGATCGTTGAGTTCAGCTCCACGAATATCTTCCAGCACTCGCCTTTAGGCGATGTGGTGAACTCATTAAAGGCCATTGCCTTATCTTGGGATTCTCGGCCGAACTATATCTGGTTTGAATTGGAAGCTAAGAGTGAGGAATTTCAATCCCCACCCACCACCCACTTCATAGCCACTGTCAAAGATTTGACCGACATTCTCGATTATGACTCCGAAGACATCTACGGTATGGACAACGATGCCGGGGAAGAGGAGATGCAAGAGCCACCATGCACAAGGCGCTGGACGGCCACCTCCTCGTATGACGTATACATGGTGGATACACCCAAAGAAAACAATGGCGATGACAAAAAGGATCCAGTTGAGGATAAGCCTCCTGAGAGGCAGCCAAAGCACCAACGTCAGCAGCGCCGCTCTAAACCATGCCATGATAAAAACAGCAATACCGGCACAAGAGAAAATAATACTCCAAATGACGCCGAAAACAATGAAGACCCCGCAGACCCAGCAATAGAGCAGGACGAGCAAGATGACAGCGAACAGAGTCCGGGGCCGCTATCCGACCACAACGACGCCGAAGATACCAATTATCAACCCGTCTCCGAAGAGGAGATTAATCAGGGCGACGATGCATTCATCGTCCCGGAAAAACCTTTGGAACAAGAGCGCCTCCACCAGAGACTTATCGCCATCGCGAGGTGCTTGAAGAAGCTGAAGCACCGTCTTAAAGCCGCACAGGATACGCTCAATGACAGATGGAATGAAGTGATCGACACTGAGGAAAATTACGCTAGTAATCGCCAAACAAAGAGCTATCCTAGGCAAAAAATGCTGCCCGAATTCGATGACGAGGCTATTGCGCCCATACCAACAAAAAACAATACGGCGGATAAGCGAGACCGACCACCTCGTGGTCGAGACAGAGCGGCTAGCAACGCTGCAAACAAACTCGCACCCCCTCCCCATAAAGGAAGGGAGGGTGCGACTCAGGACCATGAACACGATATACGTGAGAACATGGACAGGAAGGCTGGCAGAACCAGGTCCATCTATGGATCCAAGGAACGTGCTCCTACAAAGGACCATTATTATCAAACCAAATATGCCGGTCATTTACCAGTTCGGAACCAACACCGAACATTACAACCATCGAACCCACGCCACGACACAGCCAAATACAGGGGTGTCGCGCATCCCCTGTGCTTCACCGATGAGGTGCTGGATCATAAATTTCCAGAAGGGTTTCACCTCATAAACATCGAGGCGTATGACGGAATGACAGACCCTGCGGTCTGGATTGAAGACTTTATTCTTCATATTCACATGGCTCGCGGAGATGATCTCCACGCCATCAAATACTTACTCCTCAAGCTAAAAGGACCAGCTCGACACTGGCTGAAAAGCCTCCCCAAAAAGTCTATCGGAAGCTGGGAAGAACTTGAGGATGCTTTCCGGGCCAATTTTTAAGGGACCTATGTCCGACCTCCGGATGCAGACTATCTAAGTCACATAATCCAACAACCCGGAGAATGGTCCTCCGGATGCAGAATATGTAAGCTTTGGAACCGGTTTCTCACTAAGAAGAAACAAATCGTCGATTGTCCGGATGCTGAAGCCTTAGTGGCCTTCAAATACAGTATCTGGGACGAATGGCTAGCCAGACACCTCGGCCAAGAAAAGCCAAGGACAATGGCAGCCCTAACTACACTAATGACCCGCTTTTGCGCGGGTGAGGACAGCTGGCTGGCTCGTAGCAGCGCCAGCGATCCTGGCACATACGAAGTCAGGGATGGCGATGGAAAGCCAGGACGCAATAAAAACAAATGTCGAAACAATGAAGCCCAGACAATACAGCAGTAAACGCGGATTCAGGGGCTCCAAACCCGGTCAACGGAAGAAGACATTTAAAGGCAACAGCGACGGTCCATCCAGCCTGGATAAAATTCTAGACAGGCCCTTCCAGATTCACGACACTCCCAATAAACCAGCTAATCATACCAATAGAGAATGTTGGGTCTTCAAGAAAGCCGGCAATCTCAACGCCGAACACAAAGGGAAGGAACCTCAAAGTGGAGACGAGGATGAATCTCGCTAGCCAAACACGGGGGGACAGAAGAAATTTCCGCCGGAGATCAAAATTGTGAACATGATCTATGTCACTCATATCCCAAAAAGGGAGTGCAAACACGCACTCCGAGAAATCTATGCTGTCAAGCCTGTCACCCCCAAATTCAACCCATGGTCGGCCTGTCCGATCACCTTTGATCGCAGGGACCAGCCGACTAGTATCCGACACGGGGGTTCGACTGCCTTAGTGCTCGACCCAATAATGGACGGATACCACCTCACCAGAGTCCTCATGGATGGCGGCAGTAGTCTCAATCTGATATATCAGGACACTGTCCGCAAAATGGGAATAGACCCGTCAAGAATCAAGCCAAGCGGCACTACCTTTAAAGGAGTCATACCGGGCGTAGAAGCCCACTGCACGGGCTCTCTAACATTGGAAGTCCTATTTGGCTCTCCTGACAACTTCCGAAGCAAATAGTTAATCTTCGACATAGCTCCATTCCGAAGTGACTATCATGCACTACTCGGAAGAACGGCCTTCACCCGCTTTAATGCACTCCTGCATTATGCTTACCTAAAACTCAAAATGCCTAGACCTCGTGGCATCATTACGGTCAGTGGAAACACAAAGTGCTCTCTTCGTACAGAAGAATACACGACGGCTCTGGTAGTTGAAGCACAAAACGACCTCTTCAAACCGAACAGCTTCTCGGTCATTAAGACCGTAGACAAAGCAAAACGTGTCCGACGCACACCGAAGTGCGACAGCTCAGATAAACCTGAGCTCGATTAGCAGACACGCCCCCGCCGACCACCCCATAAGGAGACAACACATGCGCCACGTACACATAAATGTACACTTAAAATTCCTTGGGTGCCGTCGGGGGCACATTGTGCACAAAAGTCCATAGTTCGGCTAGACCCTATTCAGACTTAGAATGTTATATCTTACGGTTCATTAAAATGAACTAGTTTTATTTATGGCCACACCGGCTTCTTTCACCTGGTTTTGTCCCCTTTTTACAGATGGCCGCCACATTGTACCCTTCAACGACACTTCACAATGGAGAAAAGGCGCATACGTGCAACAGGGCCCTGCATTAAGGTTTCTTTTTTAAGATTAAGCCCCCATGTAAACCTTTTTTTATCTGTTTTTGTTTCATACCTTCCTGGCATATAAACTGTCCAAGGAGGTTATCGGCACTGTCTGTAAGAATACGCCTTGCCGTCTTAATGATGTGGGGTATAGAAGCAGCTTGATTCATAATGTGTGTGAAATTTTATTTTCTCACCACCGACGCTCTTTCCCCACACCAGATTGCCACATGTGCCTTGAACCCAGGGTCCATTACCAGGGGCTGTATTCATCCCAGTATATGGTAAAAAGTCCGAACACCTTAGGGAGTGTTTGGCGTCGCAAGTTTGGCCTTATATGCATCAACTCCGAATCATGTCTTTGGTCAATAGTTGGGTTGCCCGGCTCCTGTGCTTTCTACCCTACGTTCCGCTATATCGGGTAGGGTAGTAAAGGGAGATACTGTGATTGTGTCCTGGTTCATCCAGATGAGCACCCCAGTAGAGAAAGCCGAAAACTGACTGTCATGATGCGGCGAGAGCTGGTCAACCACTCGATGACTCATTGGAATCCTCGCGATTCCTTCCACATTAACAAAGGACCGATTTTCTGGTCACGTATGAACAACGCACGGTACTCGGACAACTGCATACATACCGGGGGCTATATTGTAGCCCCACTATCAAACTCCTATGCCTATGTGAAAGTGTTAAAGCCCTATAGTCTGATTGCCTGGTTCGCCGCATTGACACCTCCTTAAATGGCCAAGATGTTGGTTTAAGAGTGATCAATTATTCTTCGAACACCCCCGCATTATACGCGAGGGGGCTAAAGCCGATGACTGGTAAAGTTTCAGGTTATATGTATATACAAAACGACCGCACATGAGGCACTAAAATACTTTCTAGGCAAAAGTTTAAATCAAGCCTTCATTTATCATAAGCATTGTTCTTACAATTTTGATACATTTTACTCGAACATAATAGACTTCTTCAAAATAATGCTCTAGCATGTCCTGGCCCTCGGGTGGAGCCCTTGTTGCAATATCGGTGGCCTTCATCTTCGCCCAGTACGTCTTGACGCGGGTAAGTGCCATCTGTGCGCCTTCTATGCACGTTGACTGCTTGACAGCATCGATATGTGACACCGCATGAACAACTCGTTGCACCAAACCAAAATAACTATTCAAACTTGGTTCCCCAGGCCATAGCCGGTCCACGATAGCCTTCATGGCAAGTCCGGATATCAGGGGGGGCTCGGCCCATTTGGACATCAATTCGTTTAACAGCAGCGGACGCCTTGGCATGCGAAACTGTGACCAGAAAAGTTTTTCTGCTTCATGACCTTCTTGGGCTTGGAAAAACTGCGTTGCATCAGAAGCACTCTTCAACAAGTCCAAATATGCGTCCGTAGAACTCCACATTTGATCAAGCGGGGCATACTTCGGATCGCTGAATTTAGTTCGCAATAAAAAGGGCTTCCCAGCCGCGACCTCCCCGACTTGCCGGATCTCCTCCTGAGCCGCTCTGGACTCAGACCGGGTTTCCTTTGCCGCTTGTAAGGCCTTCTCAAGGTCAGCCGTTTTTTCTTGGTTCTCTTTCTCGAGCAGTTCACATCGGTTGGTGGCATCCTTTAGCTCCAGCGCCATATTGAATATGTTCTCCTCACTTTCACGCCGAGCAGCCTGTTCGGCTTTTAAATTAGCAGCTGCATTTTTGGCAGCCGCATTACTAATCTTGGCTCGCTCCTTAGCCCAGGAAAGCTCTGCCCGAAGGGTCTCCACGGCGGCAACACCATCGGCAGTTAAGCGTATTACAATTTTTGAGCATCATGCTCCTATTGATACTTACTGAGCGTCCCGAAGACATACCTTGCGCCTCGTCGAGCCGCTTGTGAACAAGCGTGATGTCATCATTCGCCACATCAAGTTGCCGCTTCAGTTCAGCAACCTCCGTAGCCTGGGCAGTCTCCAGGGCCGAAGCAACCTATGTGTAAATTGGCAAAATTATTTCCTGAGGTGATATATCTTTTTTGATCCTCTGATCGCCTCCATTTGGGCACAGGCGCGCCTTGCGTTTATAGCACAATTGAAAATGTTATATTACGTACCTCGAAGCCTGTTAGTAGGCTCATAAAAGCTTCATTCAATCTGCTTTTCGCGGATAAAACTCCCTCCATCACCATACCCATCAAGGTACGATGTTCCTCTGAGATAGGCGCTTGCCGTAGTATGTTTGTCAACATATCCGGTTGAATATCAAATAGTCTCGGGTTTTTATTGTTGGTCTCTTTAGGAGCCGAATACCCTCGACCCTGGGCGGCCGAAGTATCACCTTCCGGCCTAGTCCTCCTTTGTTGATCGGGAAAGATCCCCCGGGATGACACCTCGGGGCCGTCCCCCCTATGGGGGCAGGGAAGTATGAGGAGGCGTTTTGCTCTCCATCATCTCCAGCAGAAGGTCCCCCAAGGACGAAGATTGTTGAGGGAGGCTGTTGGCCGAACTGCAAAACATGCGTTTCAAATATTACCCTCACAACCAGGAAAAGAACGAGGTATGCTTAAAAACACCTCTGTTCACTTACGATTCAGCTAAGGCCCGGCCCCCATGTGGGCACTGCATGGCAACATTGCCTACCGTATCGAGGCCCCCTGACAGGGATTTCTTCCCTCGCTTGGAAGTTTCTGCCTCCATATCTTTGGAGGCGGTCCTCTTCTTCTCACTCCTCTCCTTCTCTTCCCTCGATGACACTTGATAAGGTGCTCGAGCTAGCATCCTGGTTAACACTGGATCCACTGAATCTTCGGGAAGAGGGTCCGAACACCTGATCCTCTCCGCCTTCTTTATCCAGCCCTGGCCGAGTATGTTTTTTTTCAGAATATTGTTATAAGGAACATGACGGAAATTTGTTTGGTAGTTGAGTGCTTACCGAGGTATCCGGATGGTTGCAGTCAAGGCCTGCATCCTCCATTGTGTTTGGACACTTTTCACGTGATCTGAAGAATAGTTTATACATCCCTTCGAGCGTCGTGCCGAAGAAGTGCTGAATGGTTCGCGGTCCTTCTAGATCGAACTCCCACATACGGAGAGGTCGTCGTTGGCATGGTAGGACCCGACAGACTAGCATTACTTGGATTACTTGGACAAGGCCAATTTCCTTCTTGATAAGATCCCGAATGCGGCTTTGCAAGGTCTGCACTTCATCAAGCAATCCCCAGTCCAGCCCCTTGTTGATCCAGGATGCAAGCTGTGTTGGATGACCAGATCGGAAGCCAGGTGAAGCCACCCACTTTTTACCACGGGGTTCTATGATATAAAACCACTCCCGTTGCCAGAGGTCGGAAGTTTCCGAGAAGGAACCCTTTTGCCAAGATATGTTGGTAAATTTGCTTATTACAGCGCCTCCGCACTTTGTGTGCCTCCCGTCGACTATCTTTGACTTCACATTAAAGGTCTTGAGCCACAACCCGAAGTGTGGAGAAATACAGAGGAAAGCCTCACACAAGATAATGAGTGCCGAGATGTGAAGGAAGGAGTCCGGAGCTATATCATGAAAATCTAGCCCGTAATAGAACATGAGCCCTCGGACAAAGCGATGAAGAGCGAACCCTACTCCTCGGAGGAAGTGGGAGATGAATACGACTCTCTCATCGGATCTGGGAGTAGGAATTACCTGCCCTTGAGTAGGGTGCCTGTGGGGGATTTCCGCGGTCAGGTATCTTGCTTCCCGAAGCTTTGCAATATCCTCCTTTGTGACGGAGGAAGCCACCCACCGGCCTTCAAGGCTAGATCCGGACATGATTGGGAGGCACGAAGCAATTGAAGCTTGGGCGTTGGAGCTCGAGGTGGGAAGAAAGAACTAGCGTAGAAGAATCCTAGCCCTTTTATAGAGGTGATGGATATCAAGCGTCCCCTCTTAGGCCTTAAAACATTCCTATTCCCAAGGAATCATACCAACGGAACGGTTGGGTTACCCACGCCCGTATTGATGAGAATCCTGTGATAAGGGGATAAGATCTCTGCTTCAACAAGACGTGCCAATAGAACCGCCTCGCGGAAAGTGGAGTAGCAGGCTAGAAAAACGATTTGAAATAATGGCCGAATGATGACGTAAAGTCGCATTGCTAAAATTGTCAACGGATTGGACTAGTGAAAATATTATACTCTTTACGATGGTATGTGGAATTTGTTTTGTAGAGCCGGACACGATTCTTGTGTTCAAGATCTACTTTGAAGTAGTTAGAGAAGGAACCCGCCTTGCAATGTCGAAGACAATCTGCGCACCGGACTCATCATCACTAAAGCCTGGTTTAGGGGCTACTGAGGGAGTCCTGGATTAAGGGGTCCTCGGACAGCCGGACTATATACATAGGCCGGACTGTTGGGCTATGAAGATACAAGATAGAATACTTCGTCCCGTGTCCGGATGGGACTCTCCTTTGCATGGAAGGCAAGCTTAGCATTCAGATATGTAGATTCCCTTCTCTATAACCGACCTTGTGTAACCCTAGCCCCCTTCGGTGTCTATATAAACTAGAGGGCTTAGTCCGTAGGGCAACAACAATCAGAATCATAGGCTAGCTTCTAGGGTTTAGCCATTACGATCTCGTGGTAGATCAACTCTTGTAATACTCATATCATCAAGATCAATCAAGCAGGAAGTAGGGTATTACCTCCACAGAGAGGGCCCGGACCTAGGTAAACATCGTGTCCCCCGCCTCCTGTTACCATTAGCCTTAGACGCACAATTCAAGACCCCCTACCTGAGATCCGCTGGTTTTGACACCGATATCGGCGGAGGGTAATACCTCTATTGCTGAAGAGAGGGGAATTCAACCCCCATGGAGACCGGCGATGGGGTAATGCTCAATTCGGCCCCCAACCAAATATTATTCCGAAGACCCATGCAGCTCCGGAATCGGACTAGCAGCCTTCTTCGATGGAAGGGGGCACGCCATCTCTACCGGCGTCCTCTGTCTATACGGATGCGCTGGACACTCTGGTGGAAGTGCTTCAAAGTGCTTCCATTGTGGAGGAACACCGTACCCTGATGGGTATGGTGGTTGAAAAGGTTCGTTCCACTAAGAGCGGATTGAACCAAGCTTATACCAGCTGTCGGTGTCAAAACCGGCGGATCTCGGGTAGGGGGTCCCGAACTGTGCGTCTAGGCGGATGGTAACAGGAGACAAGGGACACGATGTTTTACCCAGGTTCGGGCCCTCTTGATGGAGGTAAAACCCTACGTCCTGCTTGATTGATATTGATATTGTGGATGTTTACAAGAGTGGATCTACCACGAGATCAAGGAGGCTAAAACCTAGAAGCTAGCCTATGGTATGATTGTAATGGTTGTTGTTGCGTCCTACGGACTAGAGCCATCCGGTTTATATAGACACCGGAGAGGGCTAGGGTTACATAGAGTCGGTTACAATAGTAGGAGATCTACGTATCCGTATCGCCAAGCTTGCCTTCCACGCCAAGGAAAGTCCCATCCGGACACGGGACGAAGTCTTCAATCTTGTATCTTCATAGTCTTGGAGTCCGGTCGATGATGATGATAGTCCGGCCGATGATAGTTCGGCTGATGATGGTAGTCCGGCTATCCGGACACCCCCTAATCCGGGACTCCCTCAGTAGCCCCTGAACCAGGCTTCAATGATGATAAGTCCGGCGCGTATATTGCTTGGCATTGCAAGGCGGGTTCCTCCTCCGAATGATAGAAGATTGTGAACACCAGGATAGTGTCCGGCTCTGCAAAATAAATTCCACATTCCACCGTAGAGAGAATAATATATACACAAGTTCAATCTGCTGACGTTTTTTGCGGCATGACGTCACGCCACTACCAAGCCATTACTTGAATCGTTTTTTACTCTACCACCTCAGCGCATTTAGCGAAGCGGTTTCCTTGGCACGTCTTGTCGAAGCAGAGATCGTGTTCCCCCTTAATCCGGGATTCTCATCAATACGGACGTGGGTAACCCAACCGCGCCATTGATGGTGACGCTTGGGGGATAAGCGAGTTTTACCAGGCCGGTGGGGGACGCGTAGACTTCGCCCGCCCATATAAGGGATAAGGATTCACCTTTTCACCTACGCCTTCTTCCTCCTTTGCTTATCCATCTCCGCGCACTCGAGCTCCAGCGCCCAAGCCCGCACATCTCGTCTCAACCTTCCCCAGTCATGTCTGGAGCGGGAGGCAAGTGGATGACCTCCTCCGTTACGGAGGAGCACATCGAAAGACTGCGCAGCGCCGGCTACCTGTCCGGCGACATTGCGCACCGGCTGCCCGACGAGGGGCAGCTCATCCCCACCCCCAGGCCCCATGAGAGGGTCGTTTTTCTTCCCCACTTCCTCCGCGGACTGGGCTTTCCACTTCACCCCTTTGTCCGGGGGCTCATGTTCTACTACGGCCTGGATTTCCATGATCTGGCGCCGAACTTCATCCTCAACATCTCGGCGTTTATCGTCGTGTGCGAGGCCTTCCTCTGCATCCAGCCCCACTTCGGCTTGTGGCTCAAGACCTTCAATGTCAAGCCGAAGGTAGTGAAGGGCACTCAAGCGGAGTGCGGAGGCGCCATGTTGGGCAAGATGCCCAATGTCCTTTGGTTCGAAGGGGCCTTCGTGGAATCCGTCAAGGGGTGGCAATCGGGGTGGTTCTATATCACCGAGCCGCGCGACCCTACGTGGGCGGCGGCCCCCGAGTTCAGATCTGGTATCCCCACGCAGCTCACCTCCTGGAAAGAGAAGGGCTTGCTGTGGGGTAGTTCGGAGGAGCTGACGGGACTCCAAGCCTGTATCCAGAAGCTGGTGAAGAAGCTCAGGCTGGTTAACGTGGTCCAAGTCATGCTCGTCCGCCGGATTCTCCCATGCCAAGAGCGGGCATTCAATCTGTGGGAGTTCAATCCGGAACAGCACCAGGCGCTGAGCGGGCTCTTCGACACGACGTACGAAGGCGCCTGGAGGGTGCTGTTTAAGGGCGCCGAAGCCCCCGCATCCGCGACTGAAGATCGCGGATTTCGCTCGCAGCGCCAAGCCGACGAGGTAAGTGATTCTACCCCTTTACGGGACACTTGCTTTTCATAGTTTGACTCTATGCGGGTTTTAATTTCCCCTTTTCCTTTGACAGGACTGGATGAGGAAGGCGGAGCAGATTATCTGCCCGGCTCCTATGCCAGAAAACCCAGTAGACGCCCATCTAGCGAGGCTGCTGGTTCCGGCACCGCACGTGGTGCCGGAGAAGAAGGCCAAGAAGGAGGCCACGGGTGCTCGAAAGAGTTCCCGTTTTCAGGTGTCCGACGACTCCGGGGCGGACTCCTCCCCCGAAAACGAGGAGGAGAAAGAGGACTCTCTCCCAGAGGAGGGAGAGAGGAAGAGGAAGGCTTCCCCAACAGGGGAGGCCGAAGGGTCCAAGAGGGGAAGGACTATTCCCCCGGACAGCTCCGCCAACATCAACGTTGGCGAGGAAGAATGGCCTTCAAGGGCCAGGCCTCCGGCGAGATCGTAAGTATCCGGATTCCTGAATGATTTATAATTTCTTTTTCTGCGTCACATAGTGTCATTCTGATGCCGCATGCTGCCTGTAGTCCGGCCAATGATGATCTCCCCGCTTCATCGAGCGGGTCGTTGGCTCCGTCGGATGTAGACTCCATCCCGACCGCCTCCACCCCTCGCGACACCGAGGACGCCGAGGTGGGATCCCAAGAAGGGACCCATCAGGGGGAGGCTCCGGAGGCGCCACAAGGCGGCCTCCCGGACTTTGCGCCGGACTCCACATCAGAACCCGCAGTGGTTCCGGAGTCCGGCCGGCGGCCCCTTCGCACGAAGGGCAAGACCGTGACGCCGGCAGCTTCCGTCCAACCGGAGGCGCCGGACAATTTGTTGGAGGCGCTGCAGAGCGCTTCCATCGAGGAAGAACACCGCACTATTATGAGTGCGGTGATTCAGAAGGTACAGCTTGCCAAGAGCGGGCTGACCGAAGCCTGCAGTAGCCTTCTATCAGGCTTTGAGGTAAGAAGTTAAAAATATGCAATGTAATACCGCATAGACAGTAGCCCCTGATGCTCGGTTCGGTGTTCGGAAAGAAAAGCCGGACTGAGGATCTGAAAAAAAGAAGATATACGCAGGGTTGCTAAAAAATTATGTCAATATGGGTTGCAGGCTGCGCTGCTGACCTCTGCCGCACTGACTGCGGAGGTCGGTGCTTTGAAGCAGGAGCTCGAGCGGTCCGAGCAAGAGCTCGGCCGCGCCAAGAAGCAGCTCCAGGACAAAGAAGGTGAGTAACACCACTTTGAACTTGTACCTTACAGAAAAGGATTTAGGTTGCAACAAAAAATAACAAGGATAACATGGGTACTGCAGGGGCCACGAACGAGGTGGCGACCCTGAAGGAGGCCGTGTCCGCGGCCGAACGCAATGCGGCCGCGGAACGGGCAGAGCGAGAAAAGCAGGAGGCGCGGGTGGCGGTGGTTCGGCAAGAGCTCCAGGCTCTCATGGAAAAGCATGAGAGTTTGGAGCGTGACTCAAAGACTCGAGAGTCCGAGCTTGCCTCGGCTCTCGAAAGTGCCAAAACTGCCAAGGCCGATGCCCATAAGTCCCTTCAGGAGATTGAGTTGGTGAGGAAGATAGCGGCGGGTAAGGCATTTTTCATGCAAAGCAAGCATGTGAATGTAAATTACGTGTTACTTACCCGAATTCGGAGCTCTCCAGGGGCGTTTGCAGATCTGCCTCGCAGCGTGTCTGATGCCGCCGCATTCTACCGAGCCGAGGAGGGGAGCTCAACGGAGAAGGTCTTCTGGTCTCAGTATGCTGAGGCCGGCCATCCGGTGCCCCCTAGCGACCAGCTGAAGCAGCTGGTCGAGCTCCACAAGGTGGCCGAGCAGGCCATGAAGGGCCTCATAGTCCGGCTGTGGCCTGGAGAGGCCATGCCTGGGAGCTACTTCGGCCTCGTGCGACGGTTGGTGGATGCGTGCCCCTGGGTGGAGGTTATCAAGCGCTCCGCCTGTATTGAAGGTGCTCGTCGGGCCCTTGCCCGCGCAAAGGTGCATTGGGGCAAGCTGGATGCGGAGAAGCTAATCACTGACGCGCCACCAGCGGGCAAGGAATATCGTACGCCCGAGATGTACTATAAGACTGTCCTGAAGGGTGCCCGCAAGATTGCGGATGAGTGCCCCAGGGATGTAATTATTGAGTAAATTCGCAATGTGTTATCCTGTGCGCTGAAAACTTTGTTCATATGCGCTAAGCAACGCTTGTTAATTTAAAATATTACCTTCTGTGCGGCCGTTTATTAAATCTGAGAGATGGCAAGTCGTCGGCTTCAGCCCCCATGCCACGAGTGCTGGGGTGTTCGGGATAAACTTGAGCACTCTTGTTCCCATTTTTGGGTCCATCTAGGGAGGCGCTCAACACAACGAACAAGGCAACCGGACTTATAGTGCTTGAACACTCTCACTTAGCCATAGAATTCTATAATTTTAAATTTCGGCGAAGCCCCTAGTATTCGGAAGACCGAATTCGGGGCGCTATCCACGCCTTCGTCGGACATTATCCGGTACTTCGCTCGAAGCGGCGTAGGTCTTTAAGGACCCGAAAAGACCTCTCGAACAGCGACCAGTCTCTCGCCTTATCATGACAGTCAGTTTTAGCTTTCTCCACTGAGGCGTTAACCCGGCTCAACCGGGGCGCAATCGCAGTGGTTCTCCCAGTGCTACCTTAGCCGATAGAACGGAACGTAAGGTGCCAAACATGGGAGCCGGGCAAACCCAACTATTGACCCAAGACATGATTCGGAGCCGATTCATATAATGCTATAAGTTCGGGGTGCCGCACTTGTGAAAGTGTTCGGACTTTATCACACCATAATGCGGGGAACATAAGCCCCTGGTGTATTTGGCCGTACCAAAATGTACGGATGCAACATGTCGTAAATGAACATATATATATAAGGTAATGCAATTATGGGCAAAAAGTGCTGCATTTTATTCGAGAAGATTGCTATGAGTGCGGAATGATACAAATAGTGCGGAAAGCAAGGGATTGGACGAATTAAAGGCGTCTCCCTCCAGGGGTAGGCCGCGGAATGGTGTATTTAACAAATTTAATGCTCGTAATGGAGACCACCTGAGTGTTCGTCGCAGCCTTTGTCCCTCCCTGGCTGTTGCATCATGAGTTCGGCAGGTTCGCCGCCGGACAGAGTTCTGTATAAAAAAGAGAGAAATAAAAGATAAAAAGAGCGACACACTTGGGAGCCCCTGGTGTGGTCGAACCGCACTCTGGGTCTGTTGTGGTTGTGCCTCTCCCCCTATGCCCATGGTATCTCCAGGGCGTAATTATGTACGCGGAGAGTTTGTCTTACAATTGTGCGAGGGCTGGGGTTGAGGCCGCATTGCTACGCGTGCTCGGAACGTGCCAGGTGGTCTTGGTTGATGTTGCTCCGGGCGCGTTTGGCCGTGTCCGGTCGTTTAACGGCCGGACTCGAAAATTGCCTTAAAAGGCTGCTCTGTACTTCTGCCGCGAGAGCCGCTGTATGTTCCTCCGTTCGGAGGGAGCGTTCCGTGTTTCCATTGACCGTGATGACTCCACGAGGGCCTGGCATCTTGAGCTTAAGGTATGCATAATGCGGCACCGCGTTGAATTTTGCGAACGCGGTTCGTCCGAGCAGAGCGTGATAGCCACTGCGGAATGGGACTATGTCGAAGATTAACTCCTCGCTTCGGAAATTATCCGGGGATCCGAAGACCACTTCCAGTGTAACTGAGCCTGTACAACTGGCCTCGACACCTGGTATGACGCCTTTGAAGGTTGTCTTTGTAGGTTTAATCCTTGAAGGGTCTATGCCCATCTTGCGCACTGTATCCTGATAAAGCAGGTTCAGGCTACTGCCGCCGTCCATCAGGACTCTCGTGAGGTGAAATCCATCGACGATTGGGTCTAAAACCAATGCGGCGAATCCGCCATGGCGGATACTGGTCGGATGGTCTCTTCGATCGAAAGTGATCGGGCAAGAGGACCATGGGTTGAATTTTGGGGCGACTGGCTCCATCGCGTATACGTCCCTTAGTGCACGCTTCCGCTCCCTCTTGGGTATATGCGTTGCGTATATCATGTTTACCGTCCGAACTTGAGGGGGGAATCCCTTTTGTCCTCTGTTGTTCAGCGGCCGGGTCTCTTCCTCGTCATCGCTGTGTAGCCCCTTGTCATTGTTTTCGGCGATTAATTTGCCTGCCTGCTTGAATACCCAACAATCTCTGTTGGTGTGGTTAGCTGGCTTTTCGGGGGTTCCATGTATTTGACAGGAGCGGTCGAGTATTCGGTCCAAATTGGACGGGCCCGGAGTGGTTCTTTTGAATGGCTTCTTCCGTTGACCGGGCTTGGAGCCTCGGAATCCGGCGTTGACTGCCGTATCCTCATTGCTGTCGCCGTTAATGCGGCGTTTGTTTTTGTTTGACGCGACCTGCCATTGCGGTCCTTGGTATCCGGACTGCCAGCGTTTTTGCTGAGGTTGTTGCTGCGAGCTAGCCAGCTATCCTCTCCCGCACAGAAGCGGGTCATGAGTGATGTGAGGGCTGCCATGGATTTCGGCTTTTCCTGTCCTAGGTGCCGGGCCAGCCACTCGTCGCGGATGTTATGTTTGAAGGCAGCGAGGGCCTCTGCATCCGGACAGTCGACGATTTGATTTTTCTTTGTTAAGAACCGTGTCCAGAATTGCCTGGCCGATTCGTCTGGCTGCTGGATTATGTGGCTTAGGTCATCTGCGTCCGGTGGTCGCACATACGTGCCCTGGAAGTTGTCGAGGAATGCGGCTTCCAGGTCTTCCCAGCATCCAATTGACTCTGCGGGCAGGCTGTTAAGCCAATGCCGAGCTGGTCCTTTAAGCTTGAGCGGGAGATATTTGATGGCGTGAAGATCGTCGCCGCGGGCCATATGTATATGGAGGAGATAATCCTCAATCCAAACCGCGGGGTCTGTTGTGCCATCGTAGGATTCGATATTAACGGGTTTAAACCCTTCAGGGATTTGATGATCCATTACTTCGTCAGTGAAGCATAGTGGGTGTGCGGCGCCTCTGTATTGAGCAATATCGCGACGTAGCTCGAGAGAGCGTTGTCTGCTGTGTTCGGCCCGGCCGGAGTAGTTGTATCCGGCGCGACGGTATTCGTCGTGGGTCTTGGGGCGCCCACGTGATCCATAGATAGATCTGGATTGTCTTGCCTTGTCCTCCAATATATCCCGCAAGTCCGGCGCGTTCCCCCGTGGCTTCATGCTTTTTGAGCGATGCCGGGGTACGGTTTTGGTGGAGGGCTTGCATGCCTCTCTGTCGCGGCCACGAGGTGGTCGGTCTGCCGTATTGTGCGCTGGTGATGCAGGTTTGTACGCTTCCTCCTCTAGTCGGGGGAGCAACTTGCGTTTTGGGTAACTTTTGGAGGGGCGTTCGAGTTCATACTCTTCGGCCGCGAGGACCTCGGTCCATCTGTCGGCCAGTAGGTCTTGATCAGCTTGAAGCTGTTGCTGCTTTTTCTTTAGGCTGTTTGCCGTGGCCATTAGCCTGCGTCTGAAACGCTCTTGTTCGACGGGATCCTCAGGCACGACGAATTCGTCGTCGTCGAGGCTTGCCTCGTCTCCGGAGGGAGGTAAGTAATTATCATCCTCGACCTCTTCGTCTGCCGCCCTCTCGTGAGGGCTTGCTTCTGCCTCCTCCTGCGCTGGATCGTGCTGGAGGGGGTTGTCTTCGGCACTTTCTGGGGTGTTATTATCTCCTGTGCCGGAATCTCTATTCTTGTTGTGGCGGGATTTAGAGCGGCGCCGCTGATGTCGGCGCTTGGGCTGTTTCTTTAAGGAATCGGCCTCCGTTGCTTCTTCGCCGTCCCCATCTTTTGGGGTGTCCACCATATATATGTCGTATGACGAGGTGGTCTTCCAGTGTCCTGTAGGCACTGGTTCTTGATAGTCTCCGGCATCGTCGTCCATACCGTCGATGTCTTCGGAGTCGTAGTCGAGTACGTCGGTTAGATCGTCGACGGTGGCTACGAAGTGGGTGGTGGGTGGGCTCTGAATTTCTTCGTCGTCCGCATCCCAACCATCCTGGCCGTAGTTCGGCCAGGGCTCTCCGGATAGCGAGAGATGCTTCAGCGAATTTAAGATATCGCCGAAGGGTGAGTGCTGAAAGATGTCCGCAGCGGTGAATTCCATGATCGGCGCCCAGTCGGATTCGACTGGCAGGGGCGCAGGAGGTTCGGAGTCCGGCAGAGAGTCCGGCACCTCGTAGTCATGAGCTTTATGCGGGACAAGGTAAGTGTTCGGCTCCATCGCCGTAGAAGTTGCAGCTCCCGAGGCGGTGTCCAGCCATCCGTCCTCGATCTGAGCGATCGGCTCCGGACTATGGGTCGGAGCGGGTTGGTGTGCGGCCTCCAAGGTGCTGTCCGGCGGCAGAGTTAGGTCGTGCCCATCGTGACAGCGCGGCACGCTCGGCTGTGGCTCAGATCCATCGAAGATCAAGTCCCCGCGGATATCGGCCGTGAAGTTTAGGCTTCCAAACCTGACCTGACGGCCAGGGGTGTAATTTTCGATCTGCTCCAGATGGCCAAGTGAGTTGGCCCGCAGTGCGAAGGTCTGTCTGGGGAGAAAAGTCTCACCCAGGACTACGTCGCTGTTGATTGAAGAGGCCATCAAGCCTATCGGTGACGACACAAAGGAACTCTAAATGAAAGCACCAATGTCGGTGTCAAAACCGGCGGATCTCGGGTAGGGGGTCCCGAACTGTGCGTATAGGCGGATGGTAACAGGAGACAAGGGACACGATGTTTTACCCAGGTTCGGGCCCTCTTGATGGAGGTAAAACCCTACGTCCTGCTTGATTGATATTGATATTGTGGATGTTTACAAGAGTGGATCTAACACGAGATCAAGGAGGCTAAACCCTAGAAGCTAGCCTATGGTATGATTGTAATGGTTGTTATTGCGTCCTACGGGCTAGAGCCATCCGGTTTATATAGACACCGGAGAGGGCTAGGGTTACATAAAGTCGGTTACAATAGTAGGAGATCTACGTATCCGTATCGCCAAGCTTGCCTTCCACGCCAAGGAAAGTCCCATCCGGACACGGGACGAAGTCTTCAATCTTGTATCTTCATAGTCTTGGAGTCCGGTCGATGATGATGATAGTCCGGCCGATGATAGTTCGGCCGATGATGGTACTCCAGCTATCCGGACACCCTTAATCCAGGACTCCCTCACCAGCCTTCTAACAGCTAAGCGCTCCAAAGTGAGAAGATCGTGGCGGGTAAGGCTTTTAATATGCAGAGCAAATACGTAAGGAGAAAGTACTCCTTACTGACATGCATTTGGAGTTCTCCAAGAGCGTTTTTGGATCTGCCCCGAAGTGTTGCCGATGCTGCAAATTTCTTCCTGGCCGAAGAGGGGAGCTCAACAGAGAAGTTGTTCTGGTCGCAGTACCTTGCGCCAGAGCAGCCCTTGCCCCTCAATGATCAGCTAAAACAGGTGACCGAGCTACATAGGATTGCCGAACAGGCCATGAAGGATGTCATATTCCATCTTTGGCCAGCTAAACCAATACGCATAGCTACTTTGGGCTTGTGAAGCGGTTAGTCGATGCTTGCCCATGGCTTGATGCTATAAAGCGCCAGTCTATATCGAAGGTGCCCGGATGTCCTTCGCCTGTGTCAAAGTGCAATGGGCAAAGATGAATGCCACTAGTCTTGCAACCGAAGGCCCGCCCGCAGGGAAGGAGCATCGTGCGCTGGAGAAATATTTCAACGACGTCCTTGAAGGATCCTGCATTATAGAGGGCCTGTGTTCGAAGGACATCATTTTTGAATGAATGTATCCATGTTGCCCAAACTTTGTATAATGAAAACAAAGCGTTTGTGTAATTTTAGTCTTGTTTCCTTTAAAACTATTTATCCTCTTTTGCGGTCGTTTATTAAATCTAAGAGTTGGCCACTCATTTGCTTCAGCCCCTCGCGTAGATACTACGGGGGTGTTCGGTACAGCACAAAAACACACTTAACCCAACGACATGCTCCTTGAAGGAGGTGCTAGTGCGGCGAACCAGGCAATCAGACTATGTGACTTTATCACTCTCACTTAGCCATAGGGGTTTGACAATAAGATTGTAGGCGCAACTCCTGGTACTGTTCAGTGATCCAAACTCGGGTGTTGTAGATGCCTGACCATGTAAATACCAGTCCTTTGTGTGACATAGAAAAAATCGCAAGAGATTTATACTGAGTCACCGAATAGCTGACTGGCTCTCGCCGCATCATGATAGTTAGTTTTTGGCTTTCTCTACTGAGGTTTTCATCCGGCTAACTAGAAACACAATCGCGGTAGTTCTCCCTTTAATTCCTTAGCCGAACAATCGTAACGTAAGGTAGTAACCACAGGAGCCGGGCAACCCAATTATTGACCCAAGACATGTACTGTGAAAGTGTTGCATATAATGCTAGATTTGGACGCCAAATTGCACTGTGAAAGTGTTTGGACTTATGGTAAATTTAAGAAATGTACACTGGTGAATGGAGCCCCTGGCTATTTAAGTCGTACTGAGGTGTGCATAACAATCATATGAAAAATAAGAAGGAATACAGAATAAGGAATACGCCAGTACTGAATAGTTTGGGAAAAAATATGTTTCCATTATAGTCTGATTGATACGTCAAAACGTATTTGTACAGATAATGCTATAAGCATCAAGGCTATTTTATATTCCGGGCAAGAGGGAAAGCTGTGTACAGGTATTAGAAAAGGGGAGGAGGTGCTCTTGAAAGATCCTTTATGTACTCCGCCGTACATCTGCGCTGCTTTTCACCTTGGTGTGAGATCCTTTGAGAGGATTAATGAATAAGTTTTCATAAGGGGCCGGAAAAGGGCCCTTGACACCATAAAAATGTTATGTGAGTTGTAAAGAACCTGAAAAGGAAAAAATGAAGTGAAGAAAAAGGTAGACGGGAGTGCAGGTACGATGGAGCCGAATTGTGGACTTTATCGTAATATGCCTCCGTCGTTGCCCATGGTATTTTTAGTGCATAGTTATGTGCACGCGGTACATACGCCACTGTTCGGTTGGGGCTAAGACAGAGGCCGGATTGCTCATCAAGCTCCTGACGAGCTGGACTATCATTCTACGGGGTAGTCCGGACTCGTTTGACAGGGTCAGGGGGCTTAACTGCTGATGTGGAATTTGGCTTGATAAGGCTGACTTGTACTTCCGCTGCGAGGGCTGTGGTGTGTTCCTCAGTGCGGAGGGAGCGATCCATGTTTCCATGGACTGTTATAACACCGCTGGTCCTAGCATTTTCATTTTTGGATATGCATAGTGCGGGACCGCATTGAAGCGGGCAAACGCAGTTCATCTGAGCAGTGCATGATAGCCACTGCGGAAAGGGACGATGTCGAAGATCAAGTCTTTGCTTCGGAAGTTGTCCGACGAACTGAAGACGACTTCCAATGTGACTGAGCCCGTGCAGCCGGCCTTGACACCGGGTATTTCTCCTTTAAAGGTAGTTTTGGTGGGCTTGATTCTTGACGAGTCAATACCCATTTTCTGGACTGGGTCTTGATAGAGCAGGTTAAGACTGCTGCTGCCATCCATGAGGACTCTTGTGAGGTGGAATCCATCGATAATTGGGTCGAGGACCAATGCGGCAGAACCTCCAAAATGGATACTGGTCGTATGGTCCCTGCGATCAAAAGTGATCAGGCATGCTGACCATGGGTTGAATTTTGGGGCGACTGGCTCTATCGCATAGACGTCCCTTAACATGCGCTTGCGCTCCCTTTTGGGGATGTGAGTAGCGTATATGATGTTCACCGTCTTGACCTCGGGGGGGGGGGGGGATTTCTTCTGTCCCCATGTGTTTGGTGGGCGAGCTCTTCATCATCATCCTCGCTGGGCGACCCTTTCCCCGTGTGCTTGGTGTTTAATTTTCTGGCCTTTTTAAAGACCCAACAACTTCTGTTGGTATGGTTAGCAGGCTTGTCATGGGTGCCGTGAATCTTGCAAGGTCGATCGAGTATTCGGTCCAGGCTAGATGAACTGTCTTTGTTTCTTTTGAATGGCCTCTTCCGTTAACCGGGCTTGGAGCCACTGAATCCGGCGTTGACCATCGTGTCTTCGGCATTTTCAGTGTTTCTCTGACGCTTGTTTTTATTTCCTCGGGGCCTATCGTTTCTGTTCCTTGCTTCGGAAGTGCCAGGATCACTGGTGATGTGCTGTTGCGGGCAAGCCAGCTATCTTCGCCTGCGCAAAAGCGGGTCATGAGTGATGTGAGGGCTGCCATGGGCTTCAACTTTTCTTGGCCGAGGTGTCGGGCAATCCATTCGTCGTGGATGCTGTGTTTGAAGGATGCGAGAGCCTCGGCGTCCGGACAATCAACAATTTGGTTCTTTTTTATTAGGAACCGGGTCCAGAATTTTCTGGCTGACTCTCCGGGCTGCTAGACTATGTGACTGAGGTCATCCGCGTCCGGAGGTTGGATATAAGTGCCCTGTAAGTTGTCTCTAAAGGCGTCCTCCAGGTCTTCCCAGCTTCCAATAGAGTTTTATGGGAGCTTGTTTAACAAGTGTTGAGTTGGTCCCTTAAGTTTGAGAGGGAGGTATTTGATGGCATGTAGATCGTCACCGTGAGCCATGTGAATGTGGAGAAGAAAATCTTCAATCCATACTCCGGGATCTGTTGTGCCGTTGTATGATTCGATGTTCACGGGTTTAAACCCTTCTGGGAATTTGTGCTCCATGACCTCGTCAGTAAAGCATATGGGGTGTGCAGTGCCTCTATATTGGGCCACGTCACGACGCAGTTCAGATGGAGTTCATATGCAGTTTTACGCCAGGGTGAAGTTGTGGTTGTCGAGCCAGCCTTGATGGCCGTCTTCTTGGATTGGGGTACGCCCCCTTGACCATATATTGATCTGGTCTGACCGACTCTATTAGCCAGGTCCTGTCGTTGGCCGTAAGTGTATCCTGTAGTTGTTTTCTCTCTGCCATTATGGCGGGGTGGTGCAGGCTAGTGTTTGGCTTGAGTTACCGCTCTGTCCCGGCCTTGAGGTGGTCGGTCAGCTCCATTGCCAGCGTTACACGTGGGCGGTCTATGTCGGCATCCTGGATATGGGGGTATCCAGACATGCCTACCTGGGGCCTGCGGCGTGGCTCACCACTGGCCCAGTTCGGCCCGTCTTCATCAACCCAAGTTTAGGACCCTCGCGAGGGGCCAAGCCTCGCGGGGCGGATGATGCAAGGCCTCCTCGAGAGTGGCCTCACCAATCAGGCTCGCGAGGAAGCGGAGAGATCAAGGCAAGGAGTACCTCGCGAGGTGCACATGACGCCCTAGCCATGACGATCGAGACCAGGCGGGTGCCAGGCGGGCGCCAGCCGGCGTAGTGTCCTTGTTTCCTCTTTGGTGCTAAGGGGGCAAGCGCAGGCGCGGAGTACCGAGGCATCAAGCAAAGGTTTCCATATCGGTGCAACAAGACCAGGATCATAAGGACGGCAAGACGTAGGTCATCATGGAGCCCAAGACGGCGTCATCGCCAGTGCTTTTGGTAGTCGAAGACCACATTTAGTCAGGATAGCCTGTACTGGTTGTCCGCCTTCAAAATCCCGCCATTGTGGAATCCCTTCCCGCTCAATATTTGGGAATAGGACCAAGGCCTCTATAAATAGGGCTAGCCGCCACCGTAGCAAGGAAAAAAGAGAAGAGAGGATCCATTCGGACCAGAACCACCCACACCAGCACAAGAACACCTCCCCTCGCGAGGCTGTTCTTCCCCTTGTACTGTTCCTCATCAGCCCAAGAGGCAATCCACACACCACACACAGAAGTAGGGTATTACACCATAATGGTGGCCTGAACCAGTATAAACCTCGTGTCCTCTGTGTTGTTCATCTTGTTAGCTTAGAACTGCGGCGAGGTGAGGGAGAAAATCACTAGGGAGAAGATCTTCGGGCGCACCCTAGAGTTTGAACCTTAAGGGTTTTGCCAGAACCCGAAATCCGACATTTGGCGCGCCAGGTAGGGGTGCGTCGGAATCTTTCCTCCGCTCATCCGCGTCCCGTTGCTTCATCGCATCCATGGCAGATTCTCGTCGAGCTCGCGTTGAGCGCCGGGGTGCTCTCGCCGCCCACGTCGCCCAGACAGCTCCCGTCGGTGGGGCTCCTCATCGTTCTCCATCGCCTGCCGCCACCGGCCCGGCGGGGAACGAGCAGCAATCATCTTCGCTGCACCCTTCGGTGCGGCGGGAAGGCCGCACCGCCACTCCATTGCTAACCCCAGCTGGCTTGTTGTCTCACACTCGTCGCGCCCCTGCGGACGCGCACGACGCGTTGCTCCTAGCACGTGAGCTCCTGCACTACCGCCCCGTCGACGACCTCTACGAGGAGTGGCTTGCTCGCATCACCGAGCTCGTCAGCGCCGCAGGGGGCTCCCCTGCACAGTCCCTCTGTAACTCCCCGAGACCGATGCTCCAGAACACTTCTAGCTATTCCCAGTTTTGTCGTGTGATTTGTTTTGTTTGTGCATTCATCATGCGATCTCTTGCATTGCATCATGTAATCATGCCATCATATCATTATTTTTTTTAAACCTCAACTAAATAAATTGCATAGATCTTTTGATCTATTTAAATCGAGGGAATTCACATGGTGATTTCTCTTTATAACATATCCTCTTAATATTTATGGAGCTATTTTAAATATTTCATTAATTTGGAATTCACCATAACACACTTGCAAAATATCCCAATGCCTTTGTTATCTCAATTCTTGGTCTCCAACCTTGCCCATAATTTCTTTCATCACTTTCCGGAGCTCCACCAAAAATCTCAACATTTTTGGACACTTCAAAAACCAAGTCCTAGTTCAAACCCATTTGAGTGAAATTCAAATGAGTTTAAATTTTCATCTTTCAACCATGGCCTTTTCTATTTTCTCGGAACAAGCATATTTTTGTGAGTCCGGGAAAATTATCCGCGTGTCCAACTTCTTCCCCAAACCTCTCTTTCTTTTCCTTCTTATCTCTGTTTTGTTTTTATTTTCTTTAGAGTGGGTGAGAGAGAGAGAAGCCCAGCCGCCACTTGTATCCATCCGGACCAGTTGGCCCAAGGCCCAGCTCCGGCGCCCTTAACCCTAACCCTGGTCCGACCGCCTTCTCTCCTTGATCCCCATCTCCTTCCCCTACTTGCGCCGCCAGATAGGAGTGAGAGCCTTTCGCTTGATCCCGCACGCAGGAGCCCCACGCCCGATCCCCATCATCGCCAGCGCGCCCCGTCGCCTGGTCGCTGGACCGCGCCTGGACCCGTCAAACCCCGCCACTGGCCTGTTGCCCTGCATCTCCACCGACGCTTTCCATCCCCGCCGCCTGGGTATGCCCCTGCCTCATCCTCTGGCTGGGGTGCTCCAAGATCATGCCCGCTGCTATAGTTCGCAGCGCCTCTGCCTCCTCGCCATGGCCCCTCGCAAGCTTCATCTGACAGCCACCTCCCGCTCGCCTCCTTCTTCTCTTCCTCGTGTGCCAGCGACCATGGCTGCCTCGTCATCAAGCTCGCCTTCGTCTCCCTGGTGGCCGACTGCCTCGACCTCCTCTGCAAGGTGAAGCCACGGCCGCGCCAAGTTCCCTGCTCCACCCCCATCGCCCGTCGTCTTCGGTCCAAGCTGCCGCTGTCGCTTCCTTCGACTGATGCTGCTGCCTCTTTGCCAAGGCCATCGCTGAGTTACCCCAGGACCCGTGGAGTCATGCATGGGAAAACCAAGTCCAAAGACTACCGTGGCCGTGTATCTCGCCCAGTACCACTACGGTTCCTCAAGACCGCCAAGTTCGACTACACGGTGATGCGTCAAGTACCTCTACCGCGTCTACGGGATCGCCAAGAACACGTACCTCGACGACCCGCCAAGTTCATCTACCACGTGTACCACTACCATCGCCTTGAAGACGTTGGATTCGTGAAGTACCTCTCCGAAACGAACATGTAGAACTACTTCCACTACCGTCGCGAAAACAACTACTTCCACTACCGTCGCCACGTGAACAACTACTTCCCACGACAAGATCCGTGTACAACTACTTCCCCTACACCGCATCGAACTCGATCCACCCTGAAAATGCACACTTCAAAGGTATAACCCCGAGACGACCGCTCGGGAACGAATGCATGTTGTTTGAGATGAACCGTATGTTTGCACCGTGCCCGTTTGCTTCATGCACGTTCCTCCTCGTTTGTGATGCCATCGACCCGTGGGAACCCGGTAACCGGGATCACCCCACCATCTTTTGCATGTTCCGCACATCCACACTTCGTTCGCACTGACATCTTGATGAGTTGTCGGATCATCAGAATGTTGCCGTGGCACCATTTCCGTTGTAGTTGCCGTGGCACCCCTTTCGTTCCGCCACGGTGACAAATGCTTCATAACATGCTCATGTCAACATTTTCATAAAAATTGCATAAACCTTGATTGTGTCATCTGCATCATGTTAACAAAATTTAAATGGTTAAAACTGTGTTTGCATTAAATTGCTAAATGACATATGGGGATTTACCGGAATTGTTGTTTGTTGTTCCGGCCTCACTTAAACTTGCCTAAATAGTTAGTTCAATTATGTTTCACCTTTTTTCATGTTTAACAACATTTAATATTGTTGGGGACATAAACGAGAGAGAACTAAATAATTGATGTGGTGTTTCGTCAATATGCAACTCGTTGCATATTGAGCTCCACTTAACTTGTAGTGTTGTTTGTGCATATTGCCATGCCATGCCTCATTAAACCGGACATGCATCATACTTGATTGTGCATCATTCCATGATTATGCTTGTGTGTTTACCATGTTATTTGCTTCTTTCCGGTTTGCTTCTCTCGGTAGCTTCGGTTTCGTTCTGGAGTTGTGAGGATTCGTTCGACTACGTCCGTTTGTCTTCTTCATGGACTCGTTCTTCTTCCTTGCGGGATCTCAGGCAAGATGACCATTACCCTCGATATCACTTCTATCTTTGCTTGCTAGTTGCTTCGTTCTATCGCTATCCTGCGCTACATATCACTTGTTTACCATGCCTCCCATATTGCCATGTCAGCCTCTAACCTTTTCACCCTTCCTAGCAAACCGTTGCTTGGCTATGTTACCGCTTTGGCTCAGCCCCTCTTATAGCGTTGTTAGTTGCAGGTGAAGTTGAAGATTGCTCCATGATGGACAGGATTATGTTGGGATATCACAATATCTCTTTTTAATTAATGCATCTATATATTTGGTAAAGGGTGGAAGGCTCGGCCTTATGCCTGGTGTTTTGTTCCACTCTTTCCGCCCTAGTTTTCGTCATACCGGTGTTATGTTCCTTGATTTTGTGTTCCTTACGCGGTTGGGTGATTTATGGGACCCCCTTGACAGTTCGCTTTGAATAAAACTCCTCCAGCAAGGCCCAACATTGGTTTTAACATTTGCCACCTAAGCCTTTTTCCCTTGGGCTCTGCAGACTCAAGGGTCATCTTTATTTTACCCCCCGGGCCAGTGCTCCTCCGAGTGTTGGTCCAAACTAGAGCACCGTGCGGGACCATTCCTTGGCAACTTGGATTACGTTGGTACCTGTACGCTTCGCTTATCCGGTGTGCCCTGAGAACGAGATATGTGCAGCTCCTATCGGTATTTGTCGGCACAGTCGGGTGGTCTTGCTGGTCTTGTTTTACCATTGTCGAAATGTCTTGTAAACCGGGATCCCGAGTTTGATCGGGTCTTCCTGGGAGAAGTAATATCCTTCGTTGACCATGAGAGCTTGTGATGGGCTAAGTTGGGACACCCCTGCAGGGTATAAACTTTTGAGAGCCGTGCTCGCGGTTATTTGGCAGATGGGAATTTGTTAATATACGGTTGTAGAGAACTTGACACTTGACTTAATTAAAATGCATCAACCACGTGTGTAGCCGTGATGGTCTCTTTTCGGCAGAGTCCGGGAAGTGAACACGGTTTTGGGTTATCTATGACGTAAGTAGGAGTTCAGGATCACTTCTTGATCACTTCTAGCTTCTCGACTGTTCCGTTGCTTCTATTCTCGCTCTTATTTGCGTATGTTAGCCACCATATTTGCTTAGTGCTTGCTGCAACTCCACCTCATTACCATTTCCTACCCATAAGCTAAAATAGTCTTGATCTCGCGGGTTTTGAGATTGCTGAGTCCTCGTGACTCACCAGATACTATCACAACAGTTGCAGGTGGCGATGATACCAGTGCATATGATGCAACCGAGCTCAGATGGGAGCTCAACGAAGATCTTGGTCGTTGCTATGTTTCGTTTCATGTTGATCAGTAGTGGAGCCCAGTTGGGACGATCGGGGATCTAGCAGTTGGGTTATCTTCTTTTCTTTTGGCTTCGTCCGTAGACGGACTATGTGTGTACTCTGAATGATGTATGATTTATTTTGTTCATTGTGTGAAGTGGCGATTGTAAGCCAACTCTTTATCCCATTCTTGTTCATTACATGGGATTGTGTGAAGATGACTCTTCTGGCAACAAAATCACCATGCGGTTATGCCTCTAAGTCGTGCTTCGACACGTGGGAGATATAGCCGCATCGTGGGTGTTACACCCTCTCGATGCCTCGCCCTCCGTCCTGCATGGGCGATGCGGCTCAGGGGGTGCCTCCGCCACCTCCTCCCCAAGAAGGCGCCCTGGCTCCAAGGCGCGCGGCCCCTGGGCGCGACCCGCCACGTTCAGCGCCCGCGCGGCAAGAAAGAAGTTGTCAAGAGATCCGTCGCCCTCAAGAAGGTGCACGCGTGCTCCCCGCAGCGGTGCGGCAAGACTACATCGTTGCTCCAGCACTCCAAGACCCCGCGCTGCCACAGGCGGCAGCGCGCGAAGATCATCAAGAGCAGGCCCCGCGTCTGCAGAAAGCTTCGGTAACCACAGCAGGCTGCTGTGCCTTCACCACCGAGCTGTGTAGCATCGCTTGGCCCGGCAAGTTCAAGCCGGACCTGCCTCCTCGCTATGACGGCACCACTGACCCCGCAGAGTTCCTGCAGCTCTATCAGCCGGGCATCGAAGCGGCAAGTGGATATGAAAAGGTCATGGCGAACTAGTTCCCCATGGTGCTCAAGTAAGGTACCCGCACCTGGCTCCTGAACCTGACTCCCGGCTCGATCTCCTCTTGGGACGAGATGCGCAGCCGCTTCATCGCCAACTTCCAGGGCACTCGCGACCGCTCTCCAGCCGTGGGTGACCTGCGACGCATCAAGCAGCAGGCTGGAGAGACCCTGCAGAAGTACATCCAACGCTTCAACAACGCTCGCCTTAAGATTCTCAGGGTCACAGAGGAGGCCATCATCTCAGCGTTCTCCGATGGCGTCCGCGACGTCAAGATGGAGGATCTCGCCATCCACAAGGACCTTTGCACATCTCTGGAGCTATTCAACCTAGCGACCAAGTGCGCAAGAGCTGAGGAGGGATGCATCTCCCTCCTCGAGCATCCAGCTGCTGACCCAGAGGAGAAGAAGGCCAAGGCCAAGGACGTGAAGCATATAGGAGAAGCCATGCTAGCAGCGGAGCCAGGCACAAAGCACGGCAGGGACCAGCGGGAATCGTCCAAGGGTAGTCGATTCTGCGCCTACCACAACCTCTACACTCACAACACCAATGAATGCCAGGAGCTCAAGGCTGTTCGCGAGGGACGCGTTGGTCGATGCCCCGAGCGCAACGATCGGGGCAACGGCCATGGAGGAGGAAGAGGCGGAGGATGATGGGACGGCCGAGGCCCTCGCTAGGAGTGGCGTGACCGACCTCGTGAGGATCGCTGGCAAGACCAGCCTCGCGAGGGAGCTTGGAGGGATCAGCCTCGTGAGGACCGCCCGCAAGGCAACCCAGGCCTTCCTCCGCTACCGCCACCAAGAAGGAATGATGACCACCACCAGGACGAGGGGGCTGGGGGCTTCCAGGAGCCGCGTGTCGTCGCTTGCATCTTGAGCAGTGCCCAGGCCCCAGCCTCTCAGCGCATCTTCAAGCAGTTTGCTCGCGAGGTGAATGAAGTCCTCCCCAAGCTCGAGGTCACGCGCCCGCTCAGATGGTCCATGTGCGCCATCACTTTCATCCCAGCAGACCAACTCAACTGTGCGGCCACAGCCGGTGTCCTCCCAATCCTCTGCTCCCTAGTCATCAGCAATGTGCAAGCTACCAGGACTCTCATCGATGGTGGCGCGGGACTCAACGTCGTGTCCGTCGAGATGTTCGACAACCTTCAAGTGCCCTATGATCAACTTTAGCCTACCAAGCCTTTATCTAGAGTCACCGACGGCTCCACCACTCCGATAGGGCAGGTTAGCCTCCCCGTCACTTTTGGATAGCACAACAATTACCGAACTAGGCTCATCGACTTCTACGTCGCCCATATTCGCCTGCCATACAATGCCATCCTCGGGTATCTGGCCCTGGCCAAGTTCACGGCGGTAATCCACCACGGCTATAATGTTCTCAAGATGCCAGGAAGCGGCGGGGTCATCATAATCCCATGTGAGGAGAAGGATGCAGCGTGCTTGCTCGAGCGCGCCTTTCAAGCTGCATCAATTGAAGACCCAGACTGCAAGAACGAGAACCCTCCTGAGGTGGCTCCCAAGAAGAAGAAAACATCGCCCAACTAAAGGCCCCTGGAGGTCGGCATCTCCGGAGGTGTCGCACCCAGATCCGCGCCCATGCAAAGGGCGCCTCCCTCTGTCGCATAGGAAGGCGCGCCCGGCGCCCTCCTCGGGCAGGGCTCGGGGGCTCTCTTCTGGAGGGCCTCAGACTTTGCCAAGATCACAAGGGAGGCGCTCGGGCACCACTTGGAGGCGTGCTTCATAGCATGTTTCCCTCAGGAAGGCATGATGCAAGGGAGACCTAACCCTCAGGAGTTCATCACCAAGATCACTCAGGAGCTTCAGGAATCAAGAGTCATACGCGGCGATTGCCGCCTGCCCAGCGTAGCCCCCCATCCAGGCGAGGATGGCGGGGTGCGCGTCTGCATTGACATACCAGGGCTTAATCGAGCCGCGTCTCAGGAGCGCCTCTAGACCTCGCACATGGGACGTTGTGCGGGTCCACCGCACAGCTACGCTCGCATGCCTTTCGGCCTGCCGAACGCAGTTGCTTCTCACCAGCGCCATCTGCGGAGCATTCTAGCGGCTCAGGAGGCCAGACATCATGAGGTTGTGGCAGAGATGGAGGCGGTCCTCAGGCAACCGCCTGGGTCCCCAGTGCCTCCCAAGGCTTATGGCTTCGGTGGCTCATGAGGGCCGGACTCTTCACTGCGCGTCTTCAACTACTCCAACACCCCTCCATCCGGGTCTGTCCCTGCGTTATCTATCCCTTTTTGCTTATGTCTTAGGCTTACCTTGCTAGGGGGCACCCCTCGGGCTGCATCATCCCCTAAGCCGCTCGGGCCTGACCCAGTGGCATGTACCCTCTCCTGCATTATCTAAGCTAATTGCCTTTCATGCTTCATCTGCCTTGATTATCACCCGTTCGATTGACACCTACCACTGGAGCTGCTCACGCTGGCACAGCGCTTGTGCATGGGTCCATCCCTGCAACGCTGACAAATCTGAGTGGTCGAGCTCAGGCTCGCGCCAGCCCCGCAAGCGTCACCACACCAGGCCCTCAGTGCCCTCGCCACTCTCGGAGCAACCAATGGTCGGCCGACAGTCGTAATGGTAGTCCATCCTTCTCTCGTGTTGGTTTACAGGAACCCCCTGAGGTCAACAGTGGGTGGCATCGCGAGCTCTCTCTCTCTCCTTCCCGTGCAATCCGCTTTTATGCTAAAGGGGGGCTCCTGAGCATCGCGACTCAGGAGCTCTTACTGGCTCTCCAGCCCTTACCCCCTAGCCTTGTCCACGGCATCGCAACCTGGCATACCAGCGGCGGCTGACCTCACTCAAGGGCCGGGACCTGAGGGCGTAGGGCGCTAAGGAGAGCGTGGGGAAGAGAAGAGAAGCTCGCAAAAGCCTAACTCGGGTGCCTACGTCCAAGTACGGCGCGGTGCAATGGAATGGTTCCGTGCCATAGAGATAAGTTTCGCGCCTACAACAGTTGATTGATGCGACGCAGAACCCCCACCAAAATGCGGCTCTGTTGCCGCAACGTTACCTACCTTTCTCATCTCTCGGCGGCTGCTTGCACGCTAAAGGGGACCTCCGGAGCATCGCGCGTCAGGGGCTCTTACTGGACCTCGGGTCACTCACCTCCTGGCCTTGACCACGGCATCATGACCTGGCATACCAGCGACAGCTGAAGCCTGCCTGGGGACCGGGACCTGTCAGCGTAGAGCACCGACTCGTCGCAAGATTAGAAAGGGGGAACCGAGCCGGGATAGGATAGGCATTCACGCCATTTTCATATTAAGGATAATATTAATAAAAGATACTGCAGACCCTTACATGCCCCATGGGGTATTTTTCTGATTCCTCGCAGGGAACAAAATACGCGAATCCTAGGGAACCCTAACTATGCACGCCTCCATGGCTTACGCCATCATCAACAGTGGGCCATGGGAGGCCAGCACCAACCCCATCCAGATCAGTTGCGCGGGTGCCCTGCCGCGGCCGCCTTGCTCCGGGAGCGATGCAAGCTCGGGGGTGAGGGAGTCCTGGATAAGGGGGTATCCGGACAGCCGGACTATATTCATCGTCCGGACTATAGAAGCATCAAGACTCAAGACTTCGGCTCGTGTGCGGACGGGAATCTCCTTTGTGTGGAGGACAAGCTTGGCGATCTGGATATTATGTTTCCTTCCTTGTAACCGACTCCATGTAAACCCTAGCTCTCTGGTGTCTATATAAACCGGAGAGGATGGTCCTTAGAAGGCCGATCACAATTACAATCATACCATCATAGGCTAGCCTTAGGGTTTAGCCTCTATGATCTCGTGGTAGATCTACTCTTGTATTCTACATATCTTCAATATTAATCAAGCAGGAAGTAGGGTTTTACCTCCATCGAGAGGGGCCGAACCTGGGTAAATATTGTGTCCCTTGCTTCCTGTTACCATCAGCCTAAAACGCATAGATCGGGACCCCCTACCCTAGATCCGCCGGTTTTGACACCGACAGGGGGCACATAGCTGTCGTCGCTCATCTCCGGGGTCGCGAGGAGCTCGGGAGAGTCGCTGGACTCCCAAGCATCGCTGCTTCTTCCAGAGGAGCCGTCGGGGAAGCGGGTGGTAGGCCCAACCCTTGCCACGTCAGCATCTTGACTGCCTCCCCCGGGGCAGCACTCCAGCCGGCGGCCTTCCACGTCGAAGACCTTGAAGAGAATCAAGGAGGCTCCATCGTATTCAAAGTGAATAACAAGGGCGCCCCCTGTTCGGCAGACCCGGGCGACCTCGCCCCAGCCTCGGGTCATGAAGACCTTGCCCGGAGCGATGATTTCAACCTCTGCTCCGGTCGCAGGGGTGCCGCAGTCAGCATGCTGTAGCCAAAGCTCGAGAGGCCCCCTCGGCGGCATATCAAAGGCGAAAAATGCAAGGAAGCGGATCCAGGTGCTTGGACGCATCACAGCATGGAGCACAAGCTCATGAGGAGAGTCCGTGGCGTGGACTCCGGGAGCGAAGGCATGCGCCTCCGTGGTTTGCCGGCCTCGCCTGCGGCACGGGCGGCGACGCTCGTCATCCCCTTCTTCAAGACCCTCCTGCTCGGTGCAGGGGTAGCGGGAACCCAGGAGGAAGCCATTTGTACCAGGGCCTCATCATCTTCAGCCGCGCAACCTCGTTGCGGCGGTGCTGAACTGGTTGCTTCTTTGGCGGGAGCGGGACGGACCCCTCCCGGGGGGCCTTCCCTTCCCTGCGGCTGAGAATCGGCGAATCGGCGCCATTGGCGTCTGGAGTAGAGGAGGAGCAAGGGAGAAGAAGCAGGCAGAACAAGGAGGGATGGAGAACGGGGGCTCACACCTTCCCGTACTTATAGCCCAGAGGAGACCAACCATCGGCCTCCACGATCATAGGTAATGATGACTCTCCATTGCATGTAGTAGGCTCTCGTCAAGTCGGGCAGTTGCCGAGGTGGCATGGGGAAGCGGAGGTGCCCACGTCCAATCATGTCGCCACACGTCGCCCATGGCCTCGGGCTGTTGGGGCCTGCGGCGCTCCGCGCTTGACCTTTGGCTTCGCCGCTAAACCAAGTCTGAGCGCGCATTGGGCCTGGGGGCTACTGTCGGCATCCTGGATATGGGGGTAACCAGACTTGCCTGCCTGCGGCCTGCGGTGTGGCTCACCAGTGGCCCAGTTCAGCCCGTCTTCATCAACCCAAGTTCAAGACCCTCGCGAGGGGCCAAGCCTCACGGGGCGGACGACGCAAGGCCTCCTTAGGAGCGGCCTCACCAGGCAGGCTCACGAGGAGGCGGAGAGATCAAGGCAACGAGTACCTCACGAGGTCCACATGACGGAAGCCATGACGATTGAGACCAGGCGGGCGCCAGGCAGGCGCCGGCCAGTGCAGTGTCCTTGTTTCCTCTTTGGTGCTAAGGGGGCAAGCGCAGGCGCGGAGTACCGAGGTATCAAGCAAAGGTTTCCATATCGGTGCAACAAGACCAGGACCAGAAGGACAGCAAGACAGAGGTCATCGTGGAGCCCAAGACGGCGTCATCGCCAGTGCTTTTGGCAGTCGAAGACCACCTTTAGTCAACATACCCTATACTGGCTCTCCCCCTTCAAAATCCCGCCATTGTGGAATCCCTTCCCACTCAATATTTGGGAAGAGGACCAAGGCCTCTATAAATAGGGCTAGCCGCCACCGTAGCAAGGAAAAAAAAGGGAAGATAGGATCCATTCGGACCAGAACCACCCACACCAGCACAAGAACACCTCCCCTCGCGAGGTTGTTCTTCCCCTTGCATTGTTCCTCATCAGCCGAAGAGGCAATCCACACACCACACACTGGAGTAGGGTATTACACCACAATGGTGGCCTGAACAAGTATAAACCTCGTACCCCTTGTCTTGTTCATCTTCTTAGCTTAGAACTGCGGCGAGGTGAGGGAGCAGATCGGTAGGGAGAAGATCTTTGCACGCACCCCAGAGTTTGAACCTTAAGGGTTTTGCCGGAACCCGAAATCCGACAATCTAGGCTCTGGGGCCTCGTCGTCTAATTGGGCTAGCAGCTTGCGCTTCGGGTAGCTCTTGGTTGGGCGTTCGAGGCCATATTCCTCAGCTGCCAGGACATCAATCCATCTGTCATTGAGCAGATCCTGATCAGCTTGAAGCTGCTGCTGCTTCTTTTTCAGGCTTCTTCCAGTGGCTATTAGCCGGTGCTTAAAGCGCTCTTGTTCGAAGGGTTCCTCTGGCACGATGAATTCTTCGTCGCTGAGGCTCTCGTCTTCTTCGAAGATCGGTACGTAATTTCTCTCCTCTGAGCCCTCGTTCTCGATGGGATCATCGGGGTTGACTTGCCCCTCCTCCCAATCATCATGCTCGTATGTTGGTTCGATAGGGGCTTCCTGATCTTCGGTGTTATCTGGAGTATTGTTGTCTCCGATTCCGGTATTGCTATCTTTTTTGCGTTGCGATTTAGAGCGGCGCCACGGATGTCGACGCTTTGGTGGTGCCATGGGAGGCTTGACTTTGAGTGAATCCTTCCCCCCTTCGCCATCATCCTCTTTGGGGGTGTCCACCATGTACACGTCATATGTGGAAGTAGCCGTCCAGGGTCCGGTAAGCGGCGGGTTCTGGCTTTGCTCTTCTCCGGCATCATCGTCCATGTCGTCGATGTCTTCGGAAGCGTAATCAAGCATGTCAGTTAAGTCCTCGACAGTGGCTATGAAGTGGGTGGCGGGTGGGACGCAAAATTCCCCGCTCTCAGCCCCTACTGCGGTCTAGGCATAATTCGGCAGCGGTCCTTCTGTAATAGCAAGAGATCGCATTAAGTCTAGAGCCTCATTTAAGGGTGAGTTTTGGACAGGGAAGCGAGAATCCATGGAGCGGGGCGGGACAGGAATTCCTTGGCTGAGCTCATATAACACAGTACAGAGGTGAGTCCGGCTCGATGAGAATAAAGGGAGCCTGGAGTGGTTCCAGGCCGGCCGGTGAAACGATCCCCTCTGTACCTCCAACTTTGAGCTCTACGCTTGCGGAGAGTTCGGAAGGCTCTAAACTCCCGTCTTCGGACTCGGCAAGGAGTTCCAGATCTGAGGCCGGAGCTACGGTTGAGGCCACGAACCCTTGGAAGATCAAGTGTCCTCAGATATCAGTGATGTAGTTTAGGTTTCCGAAACTGATCTGATGACCAGGGGCGTAGCTGTCGATCTTCTCCAGATGGCCAACCGAGTTGGCCCACAGCATGAAGCCACCGAATACGATGATTTGGTCGGGGAGAAAAATCTCCCTCCGAGGGTTATTGTTGTGGATGGTTGATGGAGCCATCGAGCCTTCTGGTGACGACACAGTAGAACTCTCAATGAAAGCACCAATGTCGGTGTCAAAACTGGCAGATCTTGGGTAGGGGGTCCCGGACTGTGCATCTAAGGATCAAAGGTAACAAGGATGCAGGGGACACGATGTTTATCCAGGTTTGGGCCCTCTTAATGGAGGTAATACCCTACTTCCTGCTTGATTGAGTTTGATGAGTATAGAGGTTACAAGAGTTGATCTACCTCGAGATCGTAATGGCTAAACCCTAGATGCCTAGCGTGTATGATTGTGATTGCCTCTATGGACTAAACCCTCCGATTTATATAGACACTAGAGGGATCTTGGGTTTGTACAGAGTCGGTTACAAATAAAGGAAGGTACATGATCCGAATGCCAAGCTTGCCATCCATGCAAAGGAGAGTCCCATCTGGACACGGGCAAGGTTCTTCTATCTCGTATCTTCACGGCCCATCAGTTCGGCCCATATCACATAGGCCGGCCCCTCGAGGACCCCATAGTCCAGGACTCCCTCAACCAGGACAGCCCAACTAAGTTGGACGCAATCCTGGATAGGCCCTTCCAGATTCATGGCACTGCCGAAAAACCCGCCAACCGCACCAATGTATTTGTTGGGTGATACGTCTCCAATGTATATATAATTTATGAAGCATTCATGCTATTTTATTATCTATTTTGAATGATTACGGGTTTTATTTCCTGTTTCAATATTTCGAAGAAAAGGAATATCAAACAGAGTCCAAACAGAATGAAACCTTTGGCAACGTTATTTTTTGGAAGAATATCATCCAGGAGACTTGGAGTTCACGTCAGAAGAGCCTCAAGGAGGCCAAGAGATAGGAGGGCGCCCCCCTACTAGGCGCGCCCCCCTGTCTCGTGGGCCCCTCAAGCACCTCCCGACCGACTTCTTTCGCCTATATAAGCCTACGTACCCTAAAAACATCGAATATCAAGATAGATCGGGAGTTCCGCCGCCACAAGCCTCTGTAGCCACCAGAAACCTCTCCGGAGCCCTTCCCGGCACCCTACCGGAGGGGGATCCCATCACTGGTGGCCATCTTCATCATCCCGGCGCTATCCATGACGAGGAGGGAGTAGTTCACCCTCGAGGCTGAGGGTATGTACCAGTAGCTATGTGTTTGATCTCTCTCTCTCTCGTGTTCTCTCTATGGCACGATCTTGATGTATCGCGAGCTTTGCTATTATAGTTGGATCTTATGATGTTTCCCCCCTCTACTCTCTTGTGATGAATTGAGTTTTCCCCTTTGAAGTCATCCTATCGGATTGAGTCTTTTATTTGAGAACACTTGATGTATGTCTTGCCGTGCTTATCTATGGTGACAATGGGATATCATGTTCCACTTGATGTATGTTTTGGTGACCAACTTGCGGGTTCCGCCCATGAACCTATGCATAGGGGTTGGCACGCGTTTTCGTCTTGATTCTCCTGTAGAAACTTTGGGGCACTCTTTGAAGTACTTTGTGTTGGTTGAATAGATGAATCTGAGATTGTGTGATGCATATCGTATAATCATGCCCACGGATACTTGAGGTGACAATGGAGTATCTAGGTGACATTAGGGTTTTGGTTGATTTGTGTATTAAGGTGTTATTCTAGTATGAACTCTTGAATAGATTGATCCGAAAGAATAACTTTGAGGTGGTTTCGTACCCTACCATAATCTCTTCGTTTGTTCTCCGCTATTAGTGTCTTTGGAGTGACTCTTTGTTGCATGTTGAGGGATTGTTATATGATCTATCTATGTTATTATTGTTGAGAGAACTTGCACTAGTGAAAGTATGAACCCTTTGCCTTGTTTCCTACCATTGCAATACCGTTTACGCTCACTTTTATCGCTTGCTACCTTGCTATTTTTATTATTTCAGATTACAAAAACCTTTGTCTACCATCCATATTGCACTTGTATCACCATCTCTTCGCCAAACTAGTGCACCTATACAATTTACCATTGTATTGGGTGTGTTGGGGACACAAGAGACTCTTTGTTATTTGGTTGTAGGGTTGTTTGAGAGAGACCATCTACATCCTACACCTCCTACGGGTTGATAAACCTTAGGTCATCCACTTGAGGGAAATTTGCTACTATCCTACAAACATGTGCACTTGCAGGCCCAATAAGGTCTACAAGAAGAAGGTTGTGTAGTAGACATCAAGCTCTTTTCTAGCGCCGTTGCCGGGGAGGCTAGGTAAATGGCACTCACACCCCATCAACTAAGCTCTTTTCTGGCGCCGTTGCCGGGGAGGTGAGTGCTTGAAGGTATATCTTTGGATATTGCAATTGAATATTTTTGTTTCTTGTTTCATCACTAGTTAAGTTTATAAAAGAAAACTACAAAAAATGGAATTGAGTGTGCCTCTTACGCTTCATCTTTTTAATATCTTTCATGAGAATGATGGAAAGGAAAATTGTGCTCAAGTGCTAGAAGAAGAATTACATAGAATGATTGGCATGAAATATGTGAATGATGAGCATGATTGCAATGTTGCTAGTATGAATTCCTTGAATATCCATGATGCTAATGCTATGCAAAGCCACAGGTTTGGTGAGGATGATATTTTTTGTCCCCCAAGTTTTTATGAGCAAATTTATTTTGATGATAGCATGCCTCCTACTTATGATGATTATATTGATGAAAGTGGGCTTGGAAGAGTGTCAACTTTAGGAAGTAGTAATCCCACTATTTTGGAGGATGTTGAATCTTATTATGATGAATATGAAAGTGGATTTGGAAGAGTGTCAACTTTATTTAGTGATGATTCCACTATTTCGGAAGAGGTTCCAATTGATTATGAGAACAAAGTTGCTATCTATGATGATTATTGTGATGACTTGTTTGCTATTAAGAATAATGATATCCATGAAACTTGTCATCATGATTTTAGTTTTCAATTGGATTATGCCTCACATGATAGTTATTTTGTTGAGTTTGCTCCCACCATTCCGAATGAGAAGAATTTTGCTTATGTGGAGAGTAGTAAATTTCTATGCTTCTAGATCATGAAAAGAATGTTTTAGGTGCTAGTTATATTGTTGAATTCATTCATGATGCTACTGAAAATTATTATGAGAGAGGAACATATGCTTGTAGGAATTGCAATAATGTCAAGTTTCCTCTGTATGTGTTGAAAATTTTGAAGTTATGCTTGTTTTACCTTCCTATGCTAGTTGATTATTGTTCCCACAAGTTGTTTGCTCACAAAATCCTTATGCATAGGAAGTGGGTTAGACTTATATGTGCTAGTCATATTCTTCATGATGCTCCCGTTATGTTTCAATTCTTATCTTTTATGTGAGCATCATTGTCATCATCATGCCTAGCTAGAAAGGCATTAAAGAAAAGCGCTTGTTGGGAGACAACCCAATATTTACCCTTACTGTTTTTGTGTGTCCACATGATTATGCTACTGTATTAATCATGTTTTATAGCTTTTGTTTCAATAAAGTGCCAAGTAGAACCTTTGGGAATACTTGGGTGAAATCTATATGATCTTGCTGTAGAAAACAGAAACTTTAGTGCTCACGAGAATGGCTTCCATTTTTTACTGGAGAGTGCTTTTAGGTTGATTCTTTTTGTAGATGATTAATAGACAAATTCCTCATGTCCAACAATTTATTTCATAATTTTTGGGGTTCTATAAGTATATGTTTGATACATATTACTACAGACTGTTCTGTTTTTGACAGATTCTGTTTTCTATGTGTTGTTTGCTTATTTTGATGAATCTATGGCTAGTATGTAAGGATATGAACCATAGATAAGTTGGAATACAGTAGGTTTAAAACCAATATAAATAAAGAATGAGTTCATTACAGTACCTAAGTGGTGGTTTGTTTCCTTTTACTAACGGAGCTTACGAGTTTTGTTTTGAGTTTTGTGTGGTTGAAGTTTTCAACTTTTGGGAAAATATTCGATGGACTATGGAATAAGGAGTGGTAAGAGACTAAGATTGGGGATACCCAAGTCACCCCAAGGTAACATTCAAGGACAACCAAGCAACTAAGCTTGGGGATGCCCCGGAAGGCAGCCCCTCTTTTGTCTTCGTTCATCGGTAACCTTACTTGGAGCTATATTTTTATTCATCACATGATATGTGCTTTGATTGGAGCGTCATTTTATTTTGTTAGTATTTGCTTGTTGTTATTTAGATTAATGTTTTGCGTCTATTTTTTCAATAAAAATGTCAAGGATAGCCTTTACCATGCTTGTTTTGCTATTATACATGTTGCTGTTTGAAAACAGAAAGTTTACCGCTGTTGCAAAAATTCCCTAGAAATGTCAGAGAGTGATATAATGTTGAATCTTTTTGCATAATGAGATATGATAAATCTTTTATAGCGTAGTATTTTTCTTATAATTTTTGGATTTAGGGAAGTATGATGAATCTTTCATTCTTTACAGACTATACTGTTCTGGCAGATTGCTGTTATGTTTGCATTGTTTGCATATGCTTGCTTGTTCAATGATTCAATTTAAGGATAGGAGTATTAAATATGCAGAGAAATTTAGTATTCAATGTTGAATAATAATGTTAGTAATATGTTACAGTAGAAAATGATAAGGTTTTGCATTGGTTTATACTAACCTATCTCACGAGTTCTTGTTGAGTTTGTTGTGAATGAAGCTTTTGATAAAAAGTGAAACCGTGATATAAAAGGAATTAAGGAGACACAAAAGCTCAAGCTCGGGGATGCCCAAGGCACCCCAATAATATTTCAATAAGTCTCAAGCATCTAAGCTTGGGGATGCCTCGGTAGGCATCCCACCTTTCTTCTTCAACAACTATCGGTTGAGCCTAAGTTTCTGCTTCTTCACATGAGTTGTGATATCCTTGCAATGCCATTTTGTTTTGCTTTTGCTTGCTGCTTGAATAAAATATCAAGATCTGAAATTCTTTAATGAGAGAGCGTCTTCACATAGTACATAATTATTTAGCTACTCATTGATCTTCACTTATATCTTTTTGGAGTAGTTTTTCATTTACTCGTGTGCTTCACTTATATCCTTTGAGTAAATGGTTGAATGAGTGGAATGTCATAAATCTGAAATTATATGTTTCATTCGCTTATGCCATGGGGAGTAATGACTTCACATCTAAGAAGTAGAGGTTGTAAATTTATTAACGGTTAGCAAGCATTGTATTGGTCATTTTAAACAATTCATGAAAGAATATTGAAGGAAGAGAGATTTCACATATAAATATATTATCATAGACATCTTTTATAATTGTGAGCATTCATTAAGTATGACATGCTAAAGAGTTGATGTTGGACAAGGAATACAACATAATGGGTTATGTTTTCTCACATCTCAGTTAAAGTATATTGTCATGGATCATTCAAACATGTTGAGCTTGCCTTTCTCCCCTTGCTAGCCTAAATATCTGTACTAAGCGGGAATACTGCTTGTGCATTCATTATCCTTAAACCTAGTTTTTGCCACGAGTGTCCACCATACCTACCTATATGCGGTATTTACATGCCCTTCCAAGTAAATTTGCATGTGCCAAACTCTAAACCTTCAAATTATAATCTGTTTTGTATGCCCGAATTGCTCATGTAGCAACTAGGGGCTGTCAGTGTCTTCCATGCTAGGTGGGTTATTCTCAAGAGGAGTGGACTCCACTGCTCACTCACGAGAAAGTGGCGGTAACCGGGATGCCCAGTCCCATGATCAAAAAGATCAAAATCAAATCAAAATAATTGCAAACAAAACTCCCCCAGGTTTGATGTTAGTTGGAGGCACCGTTGTTTTGGGCAAGCCATGGATTGATGTTGCTGGTGGAGGAGGAGTAAAAACTTTTACCATTCTATTTGGGAACCGCCTATAATGTATGTAGTATGGAAGATATTGGGAACTCTTGGTTGTCATGTTGACAATGAGATCATACCTCTCAAAATTATTTATCTCTATTTCAAAATCGAGCTCTGGCACCTCTGCAAATCTCTACTTCCCTCTACGAAGGGCCTATCTTTTACTTTATGTATTTTACTTTATGCAAGAGTCAAGGTGATCTTCACCTTTCCCCTTTTTATTTTATCCTTTTGCAAGCATTTTGTGTTGGGGTGATCCTGATATATATATCCAATTGGATGTACATTAGCATGAACTATTATTGTCGACATCACCCAAAGGTGAATATGTTTGGAGGCAACATTATAAGCCCCTATCTTTCTCTGTGTCTGACTAAAACTTCATAACCACCAGTATTGTGTGAGTGTTAGCAATTGTGGAAGACTATATGATAGTTGAGTATGTGAAGTTTGCTAAATCAAAGCTCTGACATAGACCCTTCTTGAAAATAGGATGAATTGCAATTGTTTGATGACTAAGAGTGAAGTTTGCTAGTTTTCAAGAAAGTGCATGGTCTATGCTTTAACATGTGAATTGCTTGTTACTAGTTCGTGAAAAGTTTTATGAGATGAACTACTGTTATGACATATAATGATGCTAGTAAAGGTGATTGAAATTATCATTGATCAAACTTGTGCAGCTCTAGCATTCACACTTCATAAATTCTTTCTTTATCATTTACCTACTCGAGGACGAGCAGGAATTAAGCTTGGGGATGCTGATACATCTCCAACGTATCTATAATTTATGAAGCATTAATGCTATTTTATTATCTGTTTTGAATGATTACGAGCTTTATTATACACTTTTATATTACTTTCGGGACTAACCTATTAACCGGAGGCCCAGCCCATATTGCTGTTTTATTGCCTCTTTCAGTATTTCGAAGAAAAGGAGTATCAAACGGAGTCCAAACGGAATGAAACCTTCGGCATCGTTATTTTTTGGAAGAATATCACCCAGGAGACTTGGAGTTCACGTCAGAAGAGCCTCGAGGAGGCCAGGAGATAGGAGGGCGCCCCCACCCCCTACTGGGTGTGCCCCCCTATCTCGTGGGCACCTCGAGAACCTCCCGACCGACTTTTTTCACCTATATAAGCCTACGTACCCTTAAAATCATCAAATATCAAGATAGATCGGGAGTTCTGCCGCCGCAAGCCTCTGTAGCCACCAGAAACCTCTCGGGAGCCCTTCTCGGCACCCTGCCGGAGGGGGATCCCATCACCGGTGGCCATCTTCATCATCCCGGCGCTATCCATGACGAGGAGGGAGTAGTTCAACCTCAAGGCTGAGGGTATGTACCAATAGCTATGTGTTTGATCTCTCTCTCTCGTGTTCTCTCTATGGCACGATCTTGATGTATCGCGAGCTTCGCTATTATAGTTGGATCTTATGATGTTTCCCCCTCTACTCTCTTGTGATGAATTGAGTTTTCCCCTTTGAAGTCATCCTATTGGATTGAGTCTTTTATTTGAGAACACTTGATGTATGTCTTGCCATGCTTATCTGTGGTGACAATGGGATATCATGTGCCACTTGATGTATGTTTTGGTGACCAACTTGTGGGTTCCACCCATGAACCTATGAATAGGGGTTGACACACGTTTTTGTCTTGATTCTCCGGTAGAAACTTTGGGGCACTCTTTGAAGTACTTTGTGTTGGTTGAATAGATGAATCTGAGATTGTGTGATGCATATCGTATAATCATGCCCACGGATACTTGAGGTGACAATGGAGTATCTAGGTGACATTAGGGTTTTGGTTGATTTGTGTCTTAAGGTGTTATTCTAGTACGAACTCTTGAATAGATTGATCTGAAAGAATAACTTTGAGGTGGTTTCGTACCCTACCATAATCTCTTCGTTTATTCTCCGCTATTAGTGTCTTTGGAGTGACTCTTTATTGCATGTTAAGGGATTGTTATATGATCTATCTATGTTATTATTGTTGAGAGAACTTGCACTAGTGAAAGTATGAACCCTTTGCCTTGTTTCCTACCATTGCAATACCGTTTACGCTCACTTTTATCGCTTGCTACCTTGCTGTTTTTATTATTTCAGATTACAAAAACCTTTATCTACCATCCATATTGCACTTGTATCACCATCTCTTCGCCAAACTAGTGAACCTATACAATTTACCATTGTATTGGGTGTGGAAAATGGGGATCAATCCGTCACGGATCAAGCCCAGCAACACCACCTCTAAGGGGGTTATTCCGGGTATAGAGGTTGGAAGCTCAGGCACGGTAACTTTGGAAGTGGTATTCGGCTCACCGGAAAACTTCCACAACGAAGACTTGATCTTCGACATAGCCCCATTCCATAGTGGCTATCACGCTCTCCTTGACCGAATGGTGTTCACCAAATTTAATGTCGTCTCGCATTACATATACCTCAAGCTGAAGATTACTGGTCCTGCGGGCATCATAACAATCAACGGTAACATGGAGCGCTTGCTCCGATCTAGGGAACACACTGCGGCCCTAGAGGCCAAAGACCAGTCCATCACCAATAGGCCGATGTATCATCCCGCTGTAAAGGCAAAAGATACAATTAAACAGGTGCGAGCCCGATCCGCATCATGGGAGCCCACCTACGTTTGCTGCAAATAGGGATGCACCCCCCACGGCATGCCCGTCTCCATCGCGCTCTACGTGCCTCGTCAGCACAACTTTGCACTCAAGATACCATGGGCGGCCATGGGGGCTCATATCAAACACATATCTCCACATGTTCGGCTCAACCAAACGGCGACATCTCCACGTCCTCGGACGACAACAGGCTCGACTCCGGACTCGCTCAACATCAACCTATGTTCGGTAGGGCTACATCTCAAGGCCCCTATTGAAGGCACCACTTGCCAGCATGCGGTGTTCATGGACTTCCAATTCACCCCTGAGGAAGTCCTGGATTAGGGGGTGTCCGGATGGCCGGACTATGACCTTCAGCCGGACTCCCGGACTATGAAGATACAAGATTGAAGACTCCGTCCTGTGTCCGGATGGGACTTTCCTTGGTGTGGAAGGCAAGCTTGGCGATACGATATGAAGATCTCCTCCCATTGTAATCGACTCTACGAACCCTAGCCCTCTCCGGTGTCTATATAAACCGGAGAGTTTTTGTCCGTAGGACGAACAACAATCATACCATAGGCTAGCTTCTAGGGTTTAGCCACTCCGATCTCGTGGTAGATCTACTCTTGTACTACCCATATCATCAATATTAATCAAGCGGGAGTAGGGTTTTACCTCCATCGAGAGGGCCCGAACCTGGGTAAAAACATCGTGTCCCTTGTCTCCTGTTACCATCCGCCTAGACGCACAGTTTGGGACCCCCTACCCGAGATCCGCCGGTTTTGTCACCGACATTGGTGCTTTCATTGAGAGTTCCGCTTTGTCATCACCATCAGGAAGGATGTCGCATCCCGTCTTTAAAGACGGCGTCGTTGCTAAAGGAGCTTTGGATGTCGGCCAAACTCTCCGGCTAGGCAAGTTTTTGATAACCGCCTGTCCGACCGCCGCGCCGACGATGACCTCTCGGGCCATCGAAAGCAATCTTCACATCAGCTCGGAGCTTGCCGTGCAGTTAGACTCGATAGAGCTCCTCTCCCTGAACGAGCTCTTGGATCGCATCGCGGCCCTGGGAGTCGCTACTGATTACGACTAGATTGGGCTTAAACCCGATCAGAGAGAGATTGACCCTCCCCAGATCACCCATCACGTCGAAGTGGTGGAAGAACAATGCGGCGAGTCTTCGCCCTCCCTAAGGACTAGATGTGTCCGGATTCCTGATCCCTCCAAGCCGGACACCCACGGAGGGGAGGATGTCACCCAAACCCTGAACCTAAAGTCAGGCAGCAGGCCCGATTCATTGAATAATATCCAAGAAAGCAAGCTTCCGAATTCGTAAACCGCTTGGCCCCTGAATCTTACATCGGGCAGGGTTCCGGATTTAATTCCGCCCGCCCACCCAACTATACGGGATTTATCCCTAATACAGCAAGAGCCCGGAGAAACAGTACACCAGTACTGGGCCAGATTCCTCCTGGTTATGAACAGGATAAAGGACTGCCATGAGAAACAAGCAATTTCAATCTTCTGTAACAACTACACGGACATTGGAATCCTCAACGCCATAAGTCGCCGCGAAATTACACGATTCACCGACTTGACATCCATAATACGAAAGTACTGTGCGACTGAAAGCGTTTGGAAAACCGAAGATAAATTCTGGGACAATCCGGCCCCGAATACAACACCAGTCCGAAATAAAAGGGGGCATCACTGCCAGGCATCTGAGCCAAACATCAAAAAACAAAAACCCTCTACAGGGTACGGGACCGTACTGGAAGGATGGCTCAATGGACCCTGTAAAATTCATAATTCAGGGGAAGCCACACCAACACACAGCCTTAGAGCATGTTGGATACTACGGCAGGTGGCCCGAAGTGGCGAGGAGCTTTTAACTCCAGCACTCGAAGAATACCTCCCCAGTACGATGTCGACAGTCTTTGAGACATTCACATCAAACAATGCAAGGAAACGAATGCTCCGCAACCTTGCCGAAGTCTACCAAGTAGCAACAATAAACCCATGGAGTGACATGGCTATCACATTTAATGCCAGTGATGAACCTAAATTCCGGACATTGGTCCTCAGTCCGATAGTGGACGGCTTCCGACTTACAAAGGTACTCATGGACGGCGGCAGCGGACTCAGCCTCATTTACGAGGAAACCCTGGGAAAAATGGAAATTGACTGGAGCCACATTGAGCGAAGCAACACAACTTTCAGAGGAATAATTCCAAGCCGGGAAGCGCGATGTTCAGGAAAAATCACACTGGATGTGGTGTTCGGCACGCCGGATAATTATAGATCTGAGGAGGTCACGTTTCAAGTGGCCCCGTTCAGCAGCGGATACCATGCTCTGCTAGGGCGAGAAGCATTCACAATTTTCCAAGCCATACCCCATTACGGGTACATGAAGTTCAAAATGCCCGGACCCAACGGAATCATCACTCTCGCAAGTGATCCGGACATAGCGCTCCGCGCTGAAAACAAGACAGTCGCACTATCCCTGGAGGCACTATCCGAGGCCCTAGCGGCTGAGGAACTAACTGCGTTGCGCTCCACGGTGGACAGGGACGATGTGATACTAGACAAGAGATCCAAGTCCACCTCTTTCAAACCAGCAGACAAAATAGTAAAATTCGAAGTCCATCCAACGGACCCTACAAAAACGGCCTCCATCGGGGCACAACTAAAACCCGATGTGGACGCCGCACTCAGAGACTTCCTGCGAGAAAATTGGGACAGTTTCGCCTGGCACCCCTCAGATATGCCAGGAATCCCACGCAGGCTGGCTGAGCACAGCCTGAACATCCTAAAAGGGTTTAAACCCGTCAAGCAGACTCTACGGCGCTTTTCCGAACCCAAGAGACAAGCCATGGGAGAGGAGCTAGCAAAACTGCTGGAAGCCGGATTTATCCGAGACATAAAACATCCGGACTGGCTAGCAAACCTGGTGATGGTACCAAAAAAGGACAAATCTTGGCGTCTATGTGTCGATTTCAAAGACCTAAACAAAGCCCGTCCAAAGGACCCTTTCCGACTCCCCCGAATTGATCAAATCATCGACGCCACCGCAGGACATGACTCATTGTGTTTCCTCGATGCATACTCTGGCTACCATCAAATCAAGATGGCAGAGTCAGACCAAGCCGCAACGACATTCATCACCCCATACGGCCCATTCTGCTTCAACACGATGCCCTTCGGGCTCAAAAACACCGGCGCAACATATCAGCACATGATTCAGACATGTCTGGCCAACCAGATCAGCAAAACAGTTGAAGCATACATAGATGACGTGGTCGTCAAAACAAAACACATCGATACTCTAGTAGACGACTTGAGGCTCACGTTCGACAATCTCCGAACATATGACATCAAGCTCAACCCGGACAAATGCGTTTTCAGTGTACCAGCCGGAAAGCTCTTGGGCTTCATCGTATCCGGTAGAGGAATTGAAGCAAACCCAGCCAAGATCTGAGCTCTGTCACAATTGGATACCCCGAAGGACCTCAAACAGATACAAAAACTGACAGGATGCGTGGCGGCTCTAAGCCACTTTATCTCCCGCTTAGGAGAAAAGGCATTACCCCTCTATCGCCTCCTGCGGCGCACCGACCACTTCGAGTGGACGGATGCCGCCACAGCCAGACTCGAAGAAATAAAAGCCATACTGGCACCAAATCCGATCCTGGCTGTGCCGAACACGGGCGAACCAATGCTATTATACATCGCGGCAACCCATCAAATTGTAAGCGCGGTGCTCGTCGTCGAACGAGAAGCGGACGGACACAAGTTCCCCTTCCAAAAACCAGTGTACTACGTGTCCAATGTACTAACTCCATGCAAGTCATGGTACCCGCATTATCAAAAGATAGCGTACGCGGTGTTCATGGCATCCCGGAAGCTGCGACACTACTTTCAAGAGTGCTCCATAACAGTGGCATCCGAAGTACCCCTTAATGATATTATAAACAACCGCGACGCAACGGGCCGGATTGCCAAATGGGCCATCGAGCTCCTCCCGTTCGACATAACCTACAAGCCAAGGCGAGCTATTAAGTCGCAGGTTTTGGCCGACTTCATCGCCGAATGGACTGAAGCCGAACTCCCTAAAGAGTACGGCGCATACTCCAACTGGATCATGCACTTCGACGGCTCCAAAATGTTGGCTGGCCTGGGGGCTGGCGTCGTTCTGATGTCCCCAACCGGAGACACAGTCCAATACCTACTTTAGATAATGTACACGGATTCCAACAACGCAGCCGAATACAAGGCCCTTTTACATGGCCTCCGGATGGCAGTCTCCATGGGCATTCAGCGCCTAGAGGTTCGCGGGGATTCAAACCTCGCAATATCCCAAATAAATGGAGACTTCGATGCCAAGGATCCGACAATGGCAGCTTACCACAACTCCGTCTTAAATATGTCAGCTCGGTTTGAGGGGCTTGAATTTCATCACATAGCCCGGGAAAATAACCAAGCAGTAGACGTGTTGGCACGCATTGGCGCCAAGCGCGAGGCCGTCCCTCCCAACATCTTCCTAGAAAGGCTGTTCAAGCCATCCGTATCATGGGAAGGAGAATCCGGAAACAATAGCCCGGGCCCTTGTAAGCAAGGCCTTCCGTACCGGATTTTATTGGCCAACGGCCAGGGCAGACGCTCAGGACTTAGTGCAACGATGTGTTGGTTACCAGTTATTCGCCAACCAAAGCCACATGCCGCCTACCGCCCTACGAACTATACCCATTACCTGGCCTTTCGCGGTCTGGGGGCTTGACATGGTCGGACCCCTTAAAGGAGGAACCCACAAGCAAAAATATCTACTGGTCATGGTGGACAAATTCACCAAATGGATAGAAGCCAAGCCCGTAAAGACGGCCGAATCCGGACCAGTGATAGACTTCATATCCGGGGTCGTACACCATTACGGTGTCCCCCACAGCATCATAACCGACAACGGCACAAACTTCACGGCCGATGAAGTCAAACTTTGGTGCAAAAACATGGGCATCAAGCTCGACTACGCTTCAGTCTATCACCCTCAAACTAAAGGTCAAGTCGAACGGGCCAACAGTCTCATTATGAGCAGCATCAAACCCAGACTAGTGTGATCCCTCAAGGAATCTAACACGCACTGGGTAGAGGAGCTTGACTCCGTACTCTGGGGGCTGCGGACCACGCCGAATCGCACTATCGGATTCACACCATTTTTTACGGTATACGACGCAGAGGCAGTACTACCATGCGACATAATCCTTGACTCACCTCGAGTGCGCATGTACGAAGAAAGAGAAGCCGAGCTCGATCGGCAGGACAGCTTGGATGCATTGGAAGAGGAGCGCGACGTGGCAAAACCTCGTTCCGCATTCTATCAACAGCAGGCTCGAAGATACCAAAGCAGAGAAGTACGGGCCAAAACCTATAACATCGGCGAACTAGTTCTACGCCTGCCGGACAAGAAAAAGGATAAATTAAATCCCAAATGGGAGGGCCCCTTCATAATCAACCAAGTACTGACCGGCGGAGCGTACCGTCTGCGAAACGCATCGGATAACCGACTCGAGCCGAACCCATGGAACGCAGCACGCCTACGAAGGTTCTACGCCTAGCGTCGGACTCCGTGTTTGTTTCCTTCCTCTGTCCCTTTGTTTTATTTTTTATTTTTTAGTTTTTATTGGCAGTCCGGGATTTTGTTCCTTCTCCCTACCCTTTTTTCTCATAAAGCCCTTAGGGGTTTGCCTGTGCATTATTCGCACATACCCGACGCGCTACCTGCGCTCATAATACCTGGGGGCTTCTTTACCAAGAAGTTTATATAAAACAGGCCTCATGCCCAAAACATGTGTGATGCTTCCGCATGAACCTTTTATAGACCATTATATGCATCGATATGACTTAAATTTTGTCCAAGCTGGGTTGCCTGGCTCCTGTGCTTACCCCTACGTTCCCGTTCGTTCGGCTAGGTGGTAAAGGGAGCACCTCTGCCATTGTTACTGCCGGGTCAGTCGGATGTGTACCTCAGACTGGGTGAAGCCGAAAGCTTGCGTTCTTAAGGGAATATTCGGTCGGTGAACTACAAGATGATCTTTCGTATTTATTCATTTGCCCCCAGATGCTTTTCTACTCTTTCTGGCAGTTCAAACATGCACTTTAGGGCATGCCTCCCAGGGAAAGGAACCCCTAACGGAACTATTCTCCCTGGAAGATGTTTCTTACTAACCATGTAATATAACATAACTAGTTGGGCACTTGTCTGCTAAAGCACTTATGACCCCTACGCCTTGTCTCCATGCATGCCCCGGTTCTTACATAATCGAGAGGGTATTCGGACACATTCTGGACTATAGGGTCCAGAGGTTGAAGCGAATAGGTCCTGCAATGACAAACGATCTACAATCCGGCTAGAAGGCATTTTTATGTCATTTTTACAGAGTCAATCGGACTCAGCATATTCTTCTTCAATACCATCCAACATGCGGTCTAATTTACAGTCCTGTTGGGAATAGTTTGCAGCCAGCTCCACCTGGCCATATGCTAAGCTGACCGGGATCTCCTTTCCGTTCGGACCTATAGGGCCGACCTCGGCCATGTGGTTTGGGTCAGCCTTCGTGTACCGAGTCTTCACCATGGCCCAGGCCTCCCTGGCACCTTGACGGCAAGCCGATATCTTCCACAACCGGAAGTGCTGCCGCACTCCCTCCAGCTTCTTTGTAAGCTCCTCAAGGCCTTCGGGCACGGAGAGGGATGGCCACATAGCCTGGATGACGCTTTGCATTGCCTGCCAAACTCGTTCGTGTAGTTGCAACAGCTCGGGAAGAAGGTCTCCCGTTGAATCGGGCATTTCCTCCGCAGGACGACCCTCAGCAGACCTACAGACATAGCTCTGTCAATCGACTTCCCCGCCGAATTCTTTTTTCGAAGATTCGTTCAAGCACTTACTAAAAATGCCGCATCGAAGTCGCCGATTCTCCTTCACGGCAGAAGACAGCTGAATACGAACATCTTTCAGTTCCTCGCCCAGCTGGGTATTGGCGTCTTGAAGCTTGTTCTTCTCTTGCCTCACCCTCGTCAGCATGCTCTCGCCAGCCTTTAGTTGGCGTAGGAGTTGCTGCTTGTACGGATTTACCCCGGCCTCATCTGCATTATTATCTTCAGGGTTGCACGCGTGTTGCATTTCAAAACGGAAGTACCTTTCGAAGCATATATTACCTGCGGGCGTCTCCTTGACATTTTCTGAAGTGGCCAATGCGGCCTCGAGCTGGGCCTTGCACTCTTCGAGCTCTTGGGACAATTGTGTATTCTTCTTTGTAAGACACTTCATAGGACATGATCCTTCAAACAGTTATCTTCACTGTTTCAAGTCTCGGGGGCTACTGACATATATAACCTTCAATTCTACTCACTTGTATGTCTTTCACATACTGCTCCGTGGCTCTGGCTTGACCATTTTGAGCAGGACGGAGATACGCATCTCCTTATTAAAGGCGAACAACGCCTCTGGGGAAAAGCACGCGTCACGAAGAACAGTCCGACGATGCCTGTGGTTCACGGCACTCTCCACCTCTGAATTGGTGGCAGATAGCCCGTCGGTGCCCTCTGTTGGAGGAGCGCCCGAGGTGCGTCCCGTGTCTGCCTCCGCTTCCAGACCCGGCCTCGAACCTTGGCCAGCGGACATAGTCCGGCGGGCTCTCTTCTTTCTAACAAAATCATGAGCATTAGTAAGACTCAAGGGCATAAACCCTAGGCGTTAAATTTGCACGCCATACCGTTGCGCTGGAATCTCGATCTGGTCCGCACTTCTTTTTGGCCTGCCTGGCTTCAGCGGCCCTTGTTGGCTGCCCACCGTGGGCTCGGCCTTCCGCCTCAAGGATTTACCCTGCGAAACGCTGTTAGTACATGGCATGCAAGTTGAAGCATGAGAATACTGGGACTTCGGTCTTAGTTACCTTGGAGGCTGGAAGTAGTCCGGGATAGTCGGCCGTGATGGCCACTAAGGAGTTATCCTTGCTCAATTGATGAAATACTCCATCAATCAACTCCACGCATAAGTCCGGATCTTCTTGGGAGTCCGGATCAAGGGACCGTTCCGGGTCCTCGGGTTGTGGAGCAGGGCTGTTTATTTCCTTCACAGCCTGGCGCAGCTCCTGCGTTTAAACATTACTAGTCTAAGTACTCAACTACGGGAATTTCAAAAACGGATAGACAAGTGAAAGTGTCCGCTCACCTAACTAGGAGGATTGTACATGGAGAATCCACCTTCCGGGTTGACACGGAGGAATTCTTCCTCTTCCCCCTTGTACAAAGCGGATAAGATTCTCGTTAAAGTGGCGGCCGAATCTGGCCCCTTGCAACCGCACCGGGTAGCGTCATCCTCCCCGTTGAAATCCCACATGGGGTGGCCTCTGTATTGAAGCGGCTGCACCCCTCGTGTAATGCATATGGCCATGACCTTAATCATGGTCAATCTGGAATGAGACAACAACCTTATCCGGCTCATCAGGTACAGGACGTCCCTGTCAGCTTCCCTCTGAGGGTTCCGTAGGTGCCAACTTAGGCGCTTCTTTAATGGGGCATTATTGAACTCGAGGAGTCCGATCCGTACAGGGTCCGGCAGGGGGACGTCATCTATATAAAACCACTCTGAGGGCCAGTCTTCGGACACCCTCTTTGGTGTGCCGGATAGATATCCGGTCCCGGCGATGCACCATAGTTCGGCTCCGCCCACCTGATAAATAGACCCCTCCTGAGAACGGGGCACAAGGCAAAACAACCTCTTCGACAGCGTGAAATGGGCCTCAACACCCAAGAACAGCTCGCAGAGGGCCACGAAGCCCGTGATGTGCGAAATGGAGGCGGGCGTGAGGTTATGTAGCTGGAGGCCGTAGAACTCCAGCAACCCTCGGAGAAACAGATGAATTGGAAACCCTAGTCCTCTCATCAAATAAGGGACTAAGCATACCCACTCTCCTTGAGAGGGATTGGGAACGCCCTCCGCCTGCTCTCCGCCACTATAGGCAGCAATCCCGGCTCGAACTGGGACCATATATGCTGGGGGGAGGAGCCCCTTGGACTGAAGCACTACTAACTTGATATGCGGGACGGAACACTGCCCCCAATCTTTGGGCCGAGGGACGGAGAGGCGAGAGGAGGAGCTGCACCGACCGGCCATGGTGGAATGGATCCCTGTCGAAGGCACTCTGATGAAGGCTCGCGGAGGGAAGATGGTGTGAATTGGATCTAAATCCCCATCTCTTTTATGGGCGGTTCATTAACGCAACTGGGGGGGGGGGGTAAATGACAAAATCCCCTGGCTTTTCGCATTCGTTTGACACGTGGAAGATGGTCATTATGGGGCACAGAAGCCGAGGAGGGCAGCACACACTAGAAGCTGGACACTATTCGACGGGTACAGGGAATTTGAAGAAGAACCCGCCTTGCAATGTCGAAGACAACTTGCGCGCCGGACTCATCGTCATTGAAGCCTGGTTCAGGGGCTACTAAGGGAGTCCTGGATTAGGGTGTGTCGGGATGGCCGGACTATGACCTTCGGCCGGACTCCCGGACTATGAAGATACAAGATTGAAGACTTCGTCCCGTATCCGGATGGGAATTTCCTTAGCGTGGAAGGCAAGCTTGGCGATACGATATGAAGATCTCCTCCCATTGTAACCAACTCTGTGTAACCCTGGTCCTCTGCGGTGTCTATAAAACCGGAGAGTTTTAGTCCGTAGGACGAACAACAATCATACCATAGGCTAGCTTCTAGGGTTTAGCCACTCCGATCTCATGGTAGATCTACTCTTGTACTACCCATATCATCAATATTAATCAAGCAGGAGTAGGGTTTTACCTCCATCGAGAGGGCCCAAACCTGGGTAAAAACATCGTGTCCCTTGTCTCCTGTTACCATCCACCTAGACGCACAGTTCGGGACCCCCTACCCGAGATCCGCCGGTTTTGACACCGACAACCCCCCTCCACCACGCAGAAGAAAAGGCGCAGATGTGCAGCACGGCACAGTTGAGGCTTTGACCCATGCATCAAGGCCCTGTGTAAAGCTTTCTCTGTAAAATTTTCTTTTCTTACCTATCATAAACGACTCAGCAGTTTGAATTGTATGGATAGATGTCCAGAGCTTATGGAAAAAAAGACCTTTTATGGTGTTCGGGCATCCAAATTATTTAGCCCTCTCTTGCTTCTTTCTTTCCCTTTTTCCTGCTCTTCGAACAGCTGGGCATGCACACATTGTGTAACAAATGCAAAAATGTTAATTGACCAAAGTCTTGATCTTCCCATTAGCTCTATGTCTTAACTCCGTCATGACTTTTCTTTGTGTGTTTGGCGTCTCGGATATGGCACTATATGCATCAGTTCTGAACTATATCTTGGGTCAATAGTTGGGTTGCTTGGCTCCTGTGCTTACCCTCTTACATTCTGCACGTTCGGCTAAGAAGGTAAAGGGATAACCCCTGCGATTGTACTTATGGCTAGTCCAGCAAAGCACCTCAGGGGAGAAAGCCGAAAACTGACGATCATAGTAAGCGGGAACTAGTCAAACGATCCGACGACAAGTGTTAAACTAGGAAATCGTTGGTGATTTATCCGTGTCATATGCAGGGTTCATTCTAGCACAAACCATGTGATTACCAAGGCATGCCTCGGCTCCCGCATACATCACACTGGGGGCTAGTACTTAGCTCCCACTATCAATCTCCTATGGCAATGTGAAAGCAATAAAGCCTAATAGTCTGATTGCCTAGTCCCAAAGGAAAGTGGGAGGGCTAGCTGTCGGTGTCAAAACCGGCGGATCTCGGGTAGGGGGTCGCAATCTATGCGTCTTAGGCTGATGGTAACAGGGAGCAAGGGACACAATGTTTACCCAGGTTTGGGCCCTCTCGATGGAGGTAAAACCCTACTTCCTGCTTGATTAATATTGAAGATATGAGTAGTACAAGTGTAGATCTACCACGAGATCATAGAGGCTAAACCCTAAGAGCTAGCCTACGATGGTATGATTGTAATAGTGATCGGCCTTCTAAGGACCAACCTCTCCGGTTTATATAGACACTGGAGAGGGTTAGGGTTTACATGGAGTCGGTTACAAGGAAGGAAATATAATATCCGGATCGCCAAGCTTGTCTTCCACGCAAAGGAGAGTCCCATCCATACACAGGCCGGAGCCTTGAGTCTTGTATCTTCACACTTCAATAGTCCGTACGATGTATATAGTCCGGCTGTCCGGATACCCCCTAATCCAGGACTCCCTCAGTAGCCCCTGAACCAGGCTTCAATGACGATGAGTCCGGCGCGCAGTCTTGTCTCCGGCATTGCAAGGCGGGTTCCTTCTCCGAATACTCCAAGGTTATCATCGAACACGTAGACCGTGTCCGGATCTGCTACGATGAGTAGTGTCCGATTCGACAAGATGATCTCCACACACCATTGTAGGGAACATAGCATAAATCCGTTCTGCTGGCAATCTTTGTATGCCGTGCCCTTGCATCGTGACCTGGTCCAACACGAACCGGCGTTTCCTGCTCCACCTCGACTCAAGTTGCGTGGCGGATTTATCAGCACATCCTGCCAAAGCAGAGATCGTGTTCCTCTTATTACGGGATCTTTCATCAATATGGGCGTGTGTGACCCTATGATGACCGTTGATATGACTCTGTGTATTTTAGATAAGTCTCAAGAAGTCACGCTGAGGACTCTTGATATTCATCCCTTTTATAAAGGGGTCAAGGCCTACGCCTCTTTTCCACCTCCCCTGCTCCTTCTCGTACCTCGAGTTCTAACACCCAAGACCCAAGCTCCAATACCCCAGATCCTCCAACATGTCCGGATCCGACGCAAAAGGCCGGTGGGTGGCCTCCTCGATTCAAGAGGACATCACGAAGCTTAGGGACGTCGGATACCTGACTGCCGATATCCAGCACAGGCTTCCTGCTCCGGGGCAAGTTATCCCTACGCCGGAGCCTAATGAGAGCATGGTGTTTGTTCCTCACTTCCTCCGAGGCTTGGGCCTCACCCTCGACCCCTTTGTGAGGGGGCTCATGTTCTACTATGGGTTGGATTTTCATGATCTGGCTCCAGACGCCATCCTCCATATCGCTTCGTTCATTATTGTGTGTGAGGCCTTTCTCCACGTCTCCCTACACTTCGGCTTATGGCTCAAGACCTTCAATGTGAAGCCGAAGATGATCGAGGGGCGACACGCGGAGTGCGGACGTGTTATAATAAGCAGGCACGCTAATGCCCCATGGCCAGAGGGTTCTTTCCGGGAAGTATCCGATGTATGGCAACGGAGGGGGTTTTATGCTACAGCTCCCAGAGGCACAAAGTGGGTAGCCGCCCCCGCGTTCCGCTCGGGCCCTCCGTCACAGTTGGCATCTTGGACCGACGTAGGACGGAATTATGGGCCTGCTGGGATGTACCAGAACTGCAGAATCGCATCCGGGAGCTCATTGAGAGGGACATAAGTCTTGTTAGCATAATGCAAGTGATGCTAGTCCGACGGATGTTGCCGTGCAAACATCGGCCTCTCCGGATGTGGGAGTTCAATCCGGAGGGTCCGCGGACTATTAAGCACTTCTTTGGCCTGAAGCTCGAAGGGATGTGTAAATTATTCTTCGGACGACAAGTAAAGTGTCCGCACACCACCGCCCAAGTAAGTAACCTTAAAGTCGGACACTTCATTTATATTTATCATAACTATTATTCTGAAAATCCCTCCATGGCCAGGAATGGCTCAACAAGGCGGAGAGAATCAAGTGTCCGGCGCCACTTCCTGAAGGCTCGCCTGGTCCCACCATTGCAAAGATGCTTGGCCAGGCGCTCATCAAAATCCCCTCAGGGAAAGGCGAAGGAAAGGGCAGTGAAGCTGAACTTCACGCACTACGCATCCAGACCGGGAGAATCACTACCTCTCCTATGGAGGATATCCGGGAAGGGGAGGTTAAAGCCTCCTCCCCACGCGGGAAGAAGAGGGCAGCCACCGAAGACTTGGAGGCGGAGACGCCCAAGCAAGGGAAGAAGGTATCACCAGGGGGCTCTGCCGCGACGGGCACCCTCACCGCGCCATGCCCATAGACGGGCCAGCCCTCCACCGAGCCGTAAGTTATTCATTAATTCGAAGGTATGGTGTTACTCCGAGATCCATAACTGGGACTTCATCTTTTGCAGTCCGGCGAGCAGCTCTTCTCAACAGAGTTCGTCTTTGGGAGATCTTCGTCCGGAGATGATGGAGAGTGATACCCCACCCACCTCTCCGCCACATGAAGCGGGCGTGTCACATCCCTAGCTTTGGTATGACCTAGACTAGCTAGTCACTTGTGCATCATGTTTAAATTCCAGTTAAATTTGAAATGGGGATTTGTGAAACCCTCAGAATCATTTTGGAAATGACCCAAATAAAAATTGTTCCAAAAAGGTCCAAGAAAATGCTCATGTTGCTCTCTGAAAATATTGGACAGAGATAAAAATCAAACCAATATTTTTAGGACCTCATAAGTATTTATTTTGGGCATTTGGAATTAATGCAGTAATTATTTGCTTTGGATATATATTGTTATATATATAAAATATTGTCCAAAAATTTATGCCATTTATGAAGGAGCTCTGGAATAATATAACTAGCTTCTATAAAAATTGGCATAAGAAAATAAAATGGTTTAGTATTTTTTTTAAACCAAAAAAATGTCAGAAAAATATAAAAGAGGAAAACCCTACCTGGACTTACCTGCAGCCCTGTGCAGCCGAGTAGCCTAGCAGGCCGGCCCAGCCAGCAGGCGGCCCAGCCCGCCTCCTCCTCTGTCGTCTTCGCCCCCTCGCCAAGCAGCTGCGTGCCCGTGCCATAGCCGGCCGCGGCCACGCGCCCGGCCACCTCCTGCCTCCCTGCCTGCTCCGCGACTCCCTGGACGTTGCCACGCACGCCCCGCACCTCTCTCCCTCTCTCTCATTCCTCCTTCCCCTGGTCTCTCTCCCATGCGACCGCCCGAACGCGTCGTCGCTGCCGCACGCCATTGCCGCGACAACCACCTCCCCCTCGCCATCTCTTCGAGTCCGGAAGCTCCACCACGCCGTCCACCACCTCTCCGCCAGGCCGTGCCTCGCCGGACGCCCCGTGGAGCTGTCGCCGTCGCCTTCTTCACCTCCGGCCACCGTGGATCCCCATCGCCGCCCCGCCGTCTCCAGTGCGTCCCCGAGCTCGCCATCAAGCCCGTCGAGCCCGCGGTGAGCTCCGCCACCGTTCCCCTCTCTCCGTTTAGCTGCCCGCACGCCATAGCCCTCCTCCCCACCACGGCCGAAGCCTCTCGCTGCCGTCCATATCGCCGTCGTCGTCTCGGCCCGCCTCCGCCCAAACCGAGCACCCCATCGTGCTCCCGGTGCCACGAGGGTGCCGCAGAGCCCCTCGGGTAGCCTCCCCGTGCCCTCCAGCCCTCTGCCGCTGGAGCCCGAGCTCCGGCCGCCGCTGCGAGCTCTGCTCCGGCGAGCTCCAGCCTCCCCGGCTCCTCCCCCCCTGCCCCACTGGATGCGCGCGAGCACCAGCTCCTCGGAGATGGTCTCCGCCGTCCGAATGGACGCCGGATGGCGTATCCCGAGCCCCTCCGCCGTGTTCGGCCTCGCCGGTGGCTAAACACCGGTGGGGTTGACCACTTTGACCGCACCGGCCTGTCAGGTGGGTCTGGCTCGTCAGGTGATTAGCTTAAGCTAATCACCACCTAATCTAACCCCCCTGACACTGACAATGGGCTCCAGCGCCACTAATGTAAGTTAGATTAGAATTAACCCCCCTGTTAACTAACTGTGACACTGACGTGTGGACCCCACACGTCAGGTTTGACCCTGGTCAGCCCCGGTTGACCTGCTGACGTTGTGCTGACGTCATGCTGGCGCAATAATATATTTTCTGGAATTAAAATAAATCAAGAAATTCCAGAAAATGTTCAAAACTTCAAAAATTCTTATCAATTCAACCGTAGCTCAGATTGAAATAAATTATATATGAAAAATTATCAGAAAAATGCAATCTTTCCATCTGTACTAGTTTCATGCATGACAAACCAACTTATACATGCTGTATAGGTGAAAACATATAAATGGCTTTTATAAGAGCTTATTTGGAGATGCATTTGAACCTTTGGTTCAAATGGACTTCAAACCAAATGAATACTAGTTGCATTAGCTCAAACAGCATCACATCTTCATGCCTTGTTCATGCATCATATTGTTGCATATGCTTGTGTATTGATTGTTGGCACCGTTCCTTCTCGATAGGTCTTGCTCCGGAGACCGTTCCAGAGTACCTGTCTGTGAAGCAGTGCCTCCCTTGTTGATCTACCAGGCAAGCAAACCCCCTTGTTCATTCCGATACAATCCTACTCTCTCGCTCCTGCTCTCAATTATTGCAATAGGACAACAACGATTCATCTGCTACTTTGTGCCACGGTAGTTGAACCCATTCCTTTGCATGACCTGTCATTGCCACAGTAATTAGTTGAAACCCACTAGCATGTGTAGGAGTTGATTGAAGCCATTGTTGTGTTCCAACCATGCTATGCCTGCTATTGCTTAGAGTTGTGAAATCTGATTCATTGGGAATGAATTGGAGTGTTATGATATGTTCTGGTGCTGAGAGTTAAGTGTGTGAACACGATTTGGTAAAGGTAGCGGTGAGAGGCCATGTAGGAGTACATGGTGGGTTGTCTCACTGGAACCGTCCTTAAGCACTAAGTTCTATGTATGTTGTCCAATGACTCGATACTAGCTACCACACATTGGGATCCTTAATTGACTCTCTCGACTTATTAACCAACTTGGTCTTTGTCCAGGAGTCGCAACTAGTTTCTGGTGTTTGTAGGTAGTGCTATTTTTCTACCAAGTGGCACCCGGCAGGGTGGGCTTGGGACAGACTAGGCACACGTGGCCTGGTGTACCGAGTGGCACCCGGATGGTGGGCTCGGGAACCCTGCACACATCGTTTGGGGCCGTGAGCGAAACCCCGGCCGGATCTCCTTGCGGATGGAACCCGAATAGGCGATAAACCTGGACTAGAGTCTTGTGTGGTTAGTCAGGTCGTGGCCGACACGCTCGCCAGGCTTCCGCTTGAAGGTTGCCGAGATACATGACGTGTACATGGCGGTAAGTGGCAAGAGCGTGTGTGAAGAAGTACACCCCTACAGGGTTAACATGATCTATTCGAATAGCCGGGTCCGCGGTTATGGACTTCTTGGATGCTTACATGGTACATAGACAACTTGAAGTGGATACTCTAAAATGCTCAAGACAAGTGTGAGTGCTATGGATGGCCTTCTCGTAGGGAGACGGGGATGAATCCATAGTAGTGTATTGTGTGGTGATTAGTGGACTCGTGTGCGCCATATCACCTCAAAGAAGTTTCTGGTAGTCGTAGAACAGGATAGCCACAGAGTCAAAGCTGGCTTGCTGCAACTAAACCCCACATTACCCTCTTGATACAAATGCATGTATGTTAGGATCTGATGTAAGTCTTGCTGAGTACCTTTGTACTCATGTTGCTTTATTTATGTTTTTGCAGCGAAGACTTTGGTCTTACTAGTGTTCTCGTGGGCTTCGACAAGTAGCTTGTACCTCAGCTACGATCTTGATCGGATGTTGTAGATAGTCAGGCTTTTTAGCCTTTTTCATTTGTAGATGTCTGTACCTAGACATGTACTGCTTCCACTTGTTGCTTGTATGCTCTGTATGATGGGTCTTGTGACCCCTGTTTGCAATAAATGCTATGATGGCTCTTTGAGCTTTATCTATATGAGTTGTTGAGTTATGCTGTGATGCCATGTTGTACGACACATACTTGCATGTTATGCGTACGTGTAATGTGTATTGCTATGTGTGGGATCTGACTATCTAGTTGTTTATCCTTAGTAGCCTCTCTTACCGGGAAATGTCTCCTAGTGCTTAAACTGAGCCCTAGTAGCTTGCTACTGCTCCGGAACAGTTAGGCTGGCCGGCATGTGTCCTTCTTCGTTCCTGTGTCTGTCCCTTCGGGGAAATGTCAAGCGATGAAAACCGGAGTCCTGTTAGCCCGCTACAGCCCGGTTTACTGGAGTCGTGCTAGCCCAGTTGCTACAGCCCGGATTCACTCGCTGATGACCGACACGTTCGATGCTGGGTCATGTATGCCTGTCCCTGTAAGATAGTGCCACTTTGGGTTTACGACTAGCCATGTCAGCCCGGGTTCTTTGTCATATGGATGCTAGCGACACTATCATATACGTGTGCCAAAAGGCGCAAACGGTCCCGGGCATGGTAAGGCGACACCCATGGGAATACCGTGCGTGAGGCCGCAAAGTGATATGAGGTGTTACATGCTAGGTCGGTGTGGCATAGAATCGGGGTCCTGACAGCTTTGGTATCAGAGCCTGGCTGCCTGTAGGATTACCAAGCCAAACTGGTCGAAGTTGAGTCTAGAAATTCTTTAGTTATGTAAGGGAATTGATTGTGGGAAGGAACGTAAGGCTCTTTTTACTCCTTATACCTCATGGCCTTCTGATCCGAGTCGTCCTATCTTTCCTACGGGGTTAAGGAACTAGGCTTCTCTTCCGTCTATCAGGATCACGTGTTACTACTCTGTAGTCCCATAGCATTGGTTGATCAGAGTCTTACCCCAGTTTCGAGTACCTCCAGTGTAAGCCATGGTAATGAAATCCTTGTTGATAGACTTGTATTCCTTGCATCACTTGTAGCCCTCAAGTCCTCAGATATTAACATCCTCTTGGGTATGGACTGGATGACAGCTCATCATGCCAAGATTGATTGTTACACAAGATCTGTTCAGCTCACACACCCATCTGGCAAGATAGTCACTGTCTCCACTAGAGTTGCAAAGCGTCAGCTCTATTCTCTTAATGCCAGCCCTCTTCCAGACCTTGAAGATATTCCGGTAGTCCGTGACTTTCCGGATGTCTTTCCAGAGGAACTGCCAGGTGTTCCACCTGACAGAGATGTAGAGTTCGTCATAGATCTTATCCCAGGAACTGCTCCAATCTCCAGAAGACCTTACAAGATGGCACCCTTAGAACTAGCCGAGCTTAAGAAACAACTTGATGAGTCCTTGCAAAAGGGTTTCATCCGTCCTAGTTCTTCTCCTTGGGCTTGCCCCGTCCTCTTCGTTAAGAAGAAGGATGGTACGGACCGGATGGTTGTAGATTCTCGTCCCGTTAATTTGGTCACGATAAAGAACAAATATCCGCTCCCCAGGATCAATGACCTGTATGATCAGCTCGCTGGATCCTCAGTCTTCTCCAAGATGGATTTGAGGTTAGGCTACCACCAAATCAAGATCAGAAATGGGGACATTCCTAAGACGGCTTTTTTCACTCGTTATGGTCAGTACGAGTACACCATCATGTCCTTCGGCCTAACCAACGCCCCAGCCACTTTCTCCCGCTTGATGAACTCAATCTTCATGGAGTACTTAGATAAGTTCGTCGTGGTTTAACTCGATGATATTCTTATTTACTCAAAGAACGAGGAAGAGCATGCCGAACATCTTAGACTTGTGTTAGAAAAACTCAGAGAGCACCGCCTTTATGCCAAGTTCTCCAAGTGTGAATTTTGGTTGCCAGAAGTGACCTACCTAGGCCACGTAATCTCTGGTAAGGGCATTGCTGTCAATCCCGAGAGAGTTAAGGCCGTTTTCGATTGGACTCCACCTGAACCCGTTAAACAAGTTAGGAGTTTCCTTGGTCTAGCCAGCTATTGTCGTCGCTTTGTTGAAAACTTCTCCAAAGTAGCCAAACCCCTCACGGAACTTCTCAAGAAAGATAAAAAGTTCGAGTGGTCCCCACAGTGTGAGTACAGTTTTCAGGAACTGAAAAGACGCCTGACTTCTGCTCCCATACTTGTGCCACCAGATTTCACAAAGGACTTTGTTATCTATTGTGACGCCTCACGACAGGGACTAGTTTGCATTCTTATGCAGGATCGTCATGTGATTGCCTATGCATCTTGACAGTTGCATCCACATGAGGAGAATTATCCTACACATGATCTAGAGCTTGCAGCCGTAGTCTATGCACTCAAGACCTGGCGACATTACCTCCTTCGTAAACGTTGCGAGATTTACACAGATCACCAGAGTCTCAAGTATATCTTCACACAACCAGATTTGAACCTTAGGCAAAGACGTTGGTTGGAGTTAATCACAGATTATGATCTAGGGATTACCTACACCCCAGGCAAAGCCAATGTCATGGCTGATGCGTTAAGCCATAAATCCTATTGCAACAATCTCATGTTGCAGCAAGGCCAACCACTTCTCCATGAGGAATTCTGTAAGCTTAACCTTCACATTGCTCCTCACAGATTCGTTTCTACCTTGGTGGCGAAACCTACTCTTGAGGATGAGATCATAACTATCCAGCAATATGATATGGGTATTTCTCGAATCAAGGATAACGTTAAGAAGGGAGTTGCTGGTAGTTTCTCTGTTGATGCTCGAGGTGTTGTTTTCTTTGGGAACCGCCTGGTGGTCCCCAAGAAGCAACATCTTCGACAACTGATTCTTAAGGAGGCGCATGAATCTCCTCTCACGATTCATCCCGGTAGTACTAAGATGTATCAGGACCTACGCCAGAGGTTCTGGTGGACTAGGATGAAGAGAGAAATCGCTCAGTTTATTGCTAACTGCGACGTTTGTCGTCGCATTAAGGCAGAGCATCAAAGACCTGCTGGCACCCTTCAGCCTTTAGCTATTCCTGAATGGAAATGGGATAAAGTTGGTATGGACTTCATTACCGGTTTTCCCAGGACCAAAAGAGGGAATAATGCTATCTTCGTAGTCATTGATCGTCTCTTCAAAGTGGCTCACTTCCTACCTGTTTGAGAGAGTATCACCGCTAGTCAGCTCGCTGACTTATACATTTCTCGAATAGTGTCACTCCATGGTGTTCCACTAGAGATCAATTCAGACCGTGGTAGTCTTTTCACTTCTCATTTCTGGGAGAGTTTCCAGACTGCCATGGGAACCCATCTTTCCTTCAGTACCGCTTTCCACCCTCAGTCGAGTGGTCAGGTGGAAAGGGTCAACCAAATTCTCGAAGACATGCTCAGAGCTTGTGTTATCTCATTCGATATGGATTGGGAGAAATGTCTTCCCTTTGCCGAGTTTGCTTATAACAATAGCTATCAATCCAGTCTCAAGAAAGCTCCTTTTGAGGTTCCCTATGGACGAAGATGTCGAACACCTTTGAACTGGTCAGAAACCGGTGAAAGACAATTCTTTTGACCGGACATGATCCAGGAGGCAGAAGAGCAAGTTCGCATCATTCGTGAGAATTTGAAAACAGCCCAGTCTCGTCAGAAGAGTCAGTATGACCGCCATCATCAGGATATGACTTATGAAATTGGCGACAAAGCTTACCTTCGGGTCACTCCTTTGAAGGGTACCCATCGCTTCGGTATCAAGGGCAAGTTGGCTCCTCGTTACATTGGTCCTTTTCGCGTTCTCGCTAAACGAGGAGAGGTTGCCTACCAGTTGGAACTACCCCCACATCTTTCTCGAGTCCATGATGTCTTCCACGTCTCTCAACTCAGGCGTTGCTTCTCGGATCCTATCAGCAAAGTGGACCACGAAACGCTTGATCTCCAAGATAACCTCACATATCGAGAGTACCCGGTTCGCATTCTTGATCAAGCAGAGCGTGTCACTCGACGTCAGCACATCAAGTTTCTCAAGGTTCAGTGGTCTCATCATTCCGAGAGAGAAGCTACTTGGGAGCGAGAGGATCGTCTTCGAATGGAGCACCCCACTTTCTTTCCGTCGACCCCTGAATCTCGGGACGAGATTCTCTCAAGTGGGGGCGAGTTGTCACATCCCTAGCTCTGGTATGACCTAGACTAGCTAGTCACTTGTGCATCATGTTTAAATTCCATTTAAATTTGAAATGGGGATTTGTGAAACCCTCAGAATCATTTTGGAAATGACCCAAATAAAAATTGTTCCAAAAAGGTCCAAGAAAATGCTCATGTTGCTCTCTGAAAATATTGGACAGAGATAAAAATCAAACCAATATTTTTAGGACCTCATAAGTATTTATTTTGGGCATTTGGAATTAATGCAGTAATTATTTGCTTTGGATATATATTGTTATATATATATAATATTGTCCAAAAATTATGCCATTTATAAAGGAGCTCTGGAATAATATAACTAGCTTCTATAAAAATTGGCATAAGAAAATAAAATGGTTTAGTATTTTTTTATTAAACCAAACAAATGTCAGAAAAATATAAAAGAGGAAAACCCTACCTCGACTTCCTGTGCAGCCCAGCGGCCTAGCAGGCCGGCCCAGCCAGCAGGCCGCCCAGCCCGCCTCCTCCTCTGTCGTCTTCTCCCCCTCGCCAAGCAGCTGCGTGCCCGCGCCACAGCCGGCCGCGGCCACGCGCCCGGCCACCTCCTGCCTCCCTGCCTGGTCCGCGACTCCCTGGACATCGCCACGCACGCCACGCACCTCTCTCCCTCTCTCTCATTCCTCCCCTTCCCCTAGTCTCTCTCCCACGCGACCGCCCGAACGCGCCGTCGCTGCCGCACACCATTGCCGCGGCCACCACCTCCCCCTCGCCCTCTCTTCGAGTCCGGAAGCTCCGCCACACCGTCCACCACCTCTCCGCTAAGCCGTGCCTCGCCGGACGCCCCGTGGAGCCGTCACCGTCGCCTTCTTCACCTCCGGCCGCCGTGGATCCCCATCGCCGCCCCGCCATCTGCAGTGCGTCCCCGAGCTCGCCATCAAGCCCGTCGAGCCCGCGGTGAGCTCCGCCACCGTTCCCCTCTCTCTGTTTAGCTGCTCGCACGCCATAGCCCTCCTCCCCACCACGGCCGAAGCCTCTCGCTGCCGTCCATGTCGCCGTCGTTGTCTCGGCCCGCCTCCGCCCAAACCGAGCCCCCCATCGTGATCCCGGTGCCACAAGGGTGCCGCAGAGCCCCTCGGCTGGCCTCCCCGTGCCCTACAGCCCTCTGCCGCTCGAGCCCCTCGGCTGGCCTCCCCGTGCCCTCCTCCCCCCTGCCCCACTGGATGCGCGTGAGCACCAGCTCCTCGGAGATGGTCTCCGCCATCCGAATGGACGCCGGACGGCGTATCCCGAGCCCCTCCGCCGTGTTCGGCCTCGCCGGCGGCTAAATGCCGGTGGGGTTGACCGCTTTGACCACGCCGGCCTGTCAGGTGGGTCCGGCTCGTCAGGTGATTAGCTTAAGCTAATCACCACCTAATCTAACCCCCTGACACTGACAGTGGGCCCCAGCGCCACTAATCTAAGTTAGATTAGAATTAACCCCGTGTTAACTAACTGTGACACTGACGTGTGGACCCCACACGTCAGGTTTGACCCTGGTCAGCCCCGGTTGACCTGCTGACATTGTGCTGACGTCATGCTGGCGCAATAATATATTTTCTGGAATTAAAATAAATCAGGAAATTCCAGAAAATGTTCAAAACTTCAAAATTTCATATCAATTCAACCGTAGCTCAGATTGAATAAAATTATATATGAAAAATTATCAGAAAAATGCAATCTTTCCATCTGTACTAGTTTCATGGATGACAAACCAACTTATACATGATGTATAGGTGAAAACATATAAATGGCTTTTATAAGAGCTTATTCGGAGATGCATTTGAACCTTTGGTTCAAATGGACTTCAAACCAAATGAATACTAGTTGCATTAGCTCAAACAACATCACATCTTCATGCCTTGTTCATGCATAATATTGTTGCATATGCTTGTGTATTGATTGTTGGCACCGTTCCTTCTCGATAGGTCTTGCTCCGGAGACCGTTCCAGAGTACCTGTCTGTGAAGCAGTGCCTCCCTTGTTGATCTACCAGGCAAGCAAACCCCCTTGTTCATTCTGATACAATCCTACTCTCTCACTCCTGCTCTCAGTTATTGCATTAGGACAACAACGATTCATCTGCTACTTTGTGCCGCGGTAGTTGAACCCATTCCTTTGCATGACCTGTCATTGCCACAGTAATTAGTTAAAACCCACTAGCATGTGTAGGAGTTGATTGAAGCCATTGTTGTGTTCCTACCATGCTATGTCTGCTATTGCTTAGAGTTGTGTCAGGTCTGATTCATTGGGAATGAATTGGAGTGTTATGATATGTTCTGGTGCTGAGAGTTAAGTGTGTGAACACGATTTGGTAAAGGTAGAGGTGAGAGGCCATGTAGGAGTACATGGTGGGTTATCTCACTGGAACCGTCCTTAAGCACTGAGTTCTATGTATGTTGTCCAATGTCTCGATACTACCACACATTGGGATCCTTAATTGACTCTCTCGACTTATTAACCAACTTGGTCTCTGTCCAGGAGTCGCAACTAGTTTCTGGTGTTTGTAGGTAGTGCTATTTTTCTACCAAGTGGCACTCGGCAGGGTGGGCTTGGGACAGACTAGGCACACGTGGCCTGGTGTACCGAGTGGCACGCGGATGGTGGGCTCGGGAACCCTGCACACATCGTTTGGGGCCGTGAGCGAAACCCCGGCCGGATCTCCTTGCGGATGGAACCCGAATAGGCGATAAACCTGGACTAGAGTCTTGTGTGGTTAGTCAGGTCGTGGTCGACACCCTCGCCAGGCTTCCGCTTGAAGGTTGCCGAGATACATGACGTGTACATGGCGGTAAGTGGCGAGAGCATGTGTGAAGAAATACACCCCTGCAGGGTTAACATGATCTATTCGAATAGCCGGGTCCGCGGTTATGGACTTCTTGGATGCTTACATGGCACATAGACAACTTGAAGTGGATACTCTAAAATGCTCAAGACAAGTGTGAGTGCTATGGATGGCCTTCTCGTAGGGAGACGGGGATGAATCCATAGTAGTGTATTGTGTGGTGATTAGTGGACTCGTGTGCGCCATATCACCTCAAAGAAGTTTCTGGTAGTCGTAGAACAGGATAGCCATAGAGTCAAAGCTGGCTTGCTGCAACTAAACCCCACATTACCCTCTTGATACAAATGCATGTATGTTAGGATCTGATGTAAGTCTTGCTGAGTACCTTTGTACTCATGTTGCTTTATTTATGTTTTTGCAGCGAAGACTTCGGTCTTAGTAGTGTTCTCGTGGGCTTCGACAAGTAGCTTGTACCTCAGCTACGATCTTGATCGGATGTTGTAGATAGTCAGGCTTTTCAGCCTTTTTCATTTGTAGATGTCTGTACCCAGACATGTACTGCTTCCGCTTGTTGCTTGTATGCTCTGTATGATGGGTCCTGTGACCCCTGTTTGCAATAAATGCTATGATGGCTCTTTGAGCTTTATCTATATGAGTTGTTGAGTTATGCTGTGATGCCATGTTGTACAACACATACTTGCATGTTATGCGTACGTGTAATGTGTATTGCTATGTGTGGGATCTGACTATCTAGTTGTTTATCCTTAGTAGCCTCTCTTACCGGGAAATGTCTCCTAGTGCTTCCACTGAGCCCTGGTAGCTTGCTACTGCTCCGGAACAGTTAGGCTGGCCGGCATGTGTCCTTCTTCGTTCCTGTGTCTGTCCCTTCGGGGAAATGTCACGCGATGAAAACCGGAGTCCTATTAGCCCGCTACAGCCCGGTTTACCGGAGTCCTGCTAGCCCAGTTGCTACAGCCCGGATTCACTCGCTGATGACCGACACGTTCGATGCTGGGTCATGTATGCCTGTCCCTGTAAGATAGTGCCACTTTGGGTTTACGACTAGCCATGTCAGCCCGGGTTCTTTGTCATACGGATGCTAGCGACACTATCATATACGTGTGCCAAAAGGCACAAACGGTCCCGGGCATGGTAAGGCGACACCCGTGGGAATACCGTGCGTGAGGCCGCAAAGTGATATGAGGTGTTACATGCTAGGTCGGTGTGGCATAGAATCGGGGTCCTGACAGGGCAACACAGAGGTGTCGTCACGGAGGAGTCCGGATATGCCGAAGCCGGACATTAACATGTCTGTCACCCTGAGCCCGGAGCGTTCGGCCCCCACGAGGGACGATGAGAAGGGTCCGGCACAGTTCGATGTCTGGTCGGACGTACTGATAGGCCTTCTGGAGCGAGCCGTGCTCTCGGAGGAGCACCGCTCTTTAATGAGCACGGTGCTCACGAAGATTTCATCCGCTACCAGCGGTTTGAATGAGGCATTTACAAGCCTGCTCAAAGGCTTTGAGGTATGTAGTAAAAAATGCACTATTTTTTGGCTATGAAGCACGCGCTAGGTGTGCTCCCTATGGATAGTAGCCCCTGAGACTCTGGTTGCCCGCCATAGGCGGCAAACGTAGGATCATATAGTAATGGCTGCGTTGTACATGTGCGCAGGTATATAAGGATCCGGCTGCCAACCCGTCTGTTGAAGTTTCCAAACTAAGGAGGCAGATCGGATCTATTGATGCCGATATCACGCTGGTGAACAAACGGCTGGAGGAGTCACAGGGTATGTGCTCTGTTTGCCTTATTATGTTCTATAGGAAAATGCGAGAGTGGCATAATGTTAATGCCATGTGTTTGCACTACAGATGGTGCTGCTGCCGTGGAGGCCCTGAGGGCGGAACTTGCTCAGGCTAAGGAACAAGATCGGGCTAGCAATGCGGCTGCCCTAAAGGCAGCCGAAGAATTGAGAGCCGAACAGGCTGCTCATCGCCGAAGCGAGGAAAAAGTAGCCGAAACGGCTGAGGAGTTGAAAAATGCCGCCGACCAGTATGTACTCCTTGAAAAGGAGAATAAGGCTAGTTCGGCCTAGCTAGACAAGGCACTTAATGCTGCCAAGGAGATGCGGACCAAAGTCCGGGGTATGCGGGAGGAGCTCCAATAGGCCAACAAAATCATGGCTGGGGGCTCCTACTTATTGCGGACGAGGTTTTTGGATCCAAAGTATGCTCCCCTGGCTGGGTGCTGGAGTCCTGCAGACACATATGCGAACTTGGCGAATAGTACAACTGATGCTGCTAAGTTCTTCGAGGGTTAAGGTGATAAAGAAGTGGAGAAGCTTTTCTGGTCGTAGTTCCATGCTCCCACTCGCCCGCTGCCGCTAAATGAGAAGGTGGCTGCTATGGCGGAGCTCCACAGGCTGTCCGGGCTTGCAATGCGGTCTGTAATAGACCATCTTTGGCCGAAGGGGCCTAAGCCGGACAACTACTTTGGTTTGTTGCAGCAATTCCTTGGGGCCGTGTCTCGGATTGACACCATGAGGATGTCGGCGTGCATAGAGGGTGCGCAGATGGCTCTTGCCCGCGTTAAAGCCTATTGGACGGATATGGAGGCCACCATTATAGCGACCCAGGATCCGGCGGGCGGCCAATATCCGTCCGAGCACTAGTTGGCGCAGGTCATAGAAGGTGCCCGCCTAATAGAGGCGCAGTTCTCGAAGAATGTCCTCTTCGAGTGATAAGTCGAATCATTGTAAAAAACAATGTTCATTTTTATTATGAGGCTATATTTATATTTTTTGCCTAAAAATATGATCGTGTCCCATGTACGGTTGTTTTTATATGTATAAGTAGTCCGAAAGATAGCAATCGTTGGCTTCAGCCCTCACACATACAATGCAGGGGTGTTTAAGGTCCAACGTCTTGGTCCATTAAGGTGATCGCACGTCGAACTAGGCAACCGGACTATATAGCTATAACACTTTCGCTTAGCCATGGGAGTCTAATGGTGGGGCTACTATGTAGCCCCTGGTATATTCGCGTGCATCCGAATACGGGCGCGTATGTACGTGGCCGGAAAACGGCCCTTCGTTAATGCGGAGGAATCCTTAAAGATTCTGGTGAGTCTTCGAGTGGTTGAACAGTCTCTCTCTGTATCATGACAGTCAGTTTTCGGCTTTCTCTACTGAGGCGCTCATCCGAAATAACCAAGGCACAATCGCAGTAGTTCTCCTTTGGCCCGCCTTAGCCGATAATAACGGAACATAAGGCGGCAAACCCAGGAGCCGGGAAAACCCAACATTTGACCAAAGACATGATTCGGAGCTGATGCATATAAGGCCAAACTCGTGACACTGAACACTCTCGAAGGTATTCGGTCTTTGTAAAAAAAACAGGCTGACGAAAGCCTGCTATAAATCCTAAGGTTCCAGGTACATGCGATGAATCTATCGTGGCAAAATGCCAATAATGGCAGTATCCTCTCTGGGTATGGAACCCATGGGATGGTTAAACAACAAGAGGCAGTAGAAAAGGTTTACACAGGGGCTTAATCTAAAAAGAAACATGTTGAATGGGGCCCTGCTGCACGTCTGCGCCTTTGTCTCTGTTGTGCCGTATCCTGGAAGGGTATCGCGCGGACGTTGTCTGTGAAAAAAGAAAACTCATAGGAGAGTACAACGTAAGTATGCGGTTAATAATAAAAGCGTAAGATGTTGGCCTACTAGTAAGGTTGAGCCAGACGTGGGGCTGTGTTAAATTTTTATAGCCCCTGGTATCCGTTATGGGATTACATATACGGTGCCCTGGTTCAGTTTTATTCGGGCTACCGGACTCGTCTAACCTTGTCTGTGGTCGTAATGACCAGTCATGTTTTTAATAATTGGAGGCCGCTTAGAGTCCGGCCGCCAGGGCCGTCACGTGTTCCTCTGCGCGTGAAGAGCGCTCTGTGATTCCGCTAACGGTGATGACGCCACGTGGACCGGGAATCTTGAGTGTAAGGTAGCCATAGTGTGGCAATCCGTTGAAGCGGGCGAAGGCCGTTCCTCCAAGCAATGCATGATAGCCGCTTTGGAAGGGTGCAATGGTGAAGAGTAGTTCTTCGCTTCTGGAGTTACCTGGGGAGCCGAATGTTACTTCCAGCACGATGGAGCCCCTGCCGTAGGCTTCAACGCCTGGTATCACCCCTTCAAAGGCAGTGTTGCTTTGGCTAATTCTGGATGGGTTTATCCCCATTCTGCGGACAGTGTCCTCGTATATTAAATTGAGGCTACTGCCTCCGTCCATGAGGACACCGGTGAGACGGTATCCATCAATTATTGGGTCAAGCACCAAGGCCTATGATCCTCCGCGCCGAAAACTAGTTTGGCCGTCCATGTGATCGAAGGTGATCGGACGAGACATCCAGGAGTCAGATGTGGGTACGATGGGCTCTAAGTCGTGCGCGTCTCTGAGCGCGAGTTCGTGCCTTCTCGTGAATGTGTGAGTCGCGTGGATCATGTTTACTGTTTTAACCTCTGGAGGGAATTTTTTTCTGTCCCCTAGTGTTCGGCTGGCGAGGTTCGTCCTCGTCTTCACTTGGTGTTTCCCTCCCCTTGTGTTCGGTATTTAATTTGCCGGCCTGCTTGAAGACCTAGCACTCTCTATGCGTGTGGTTTCCAGGTTTCTCTAGGGTGCCATGAATTTGGCATAGTCTGTCCAGGACTCTGTTCAGACCGGACGATCCCTCTTTACTGCCTTTAAATGGCTTCTTATGCTGATCAGGTCGAGAGCCCCTGAATCCGGCGTTGACCATCGTGTTATCCGGGCTCTGTTCCTTGTTTTGGTGTTTGTGTTTATTACGCCGTGGCTTCCCGTTGTCATCCCTTAGTTCGGATGTGCTGGGGTTGCTGGTGCCTTTACGGGCTAGCCAGCTATCTTCACCCACGCAAAAGCGGGTCATAAGGTCTGTTAAGGCTGCCATTGTGCTTGGCTTTTCTTGGCCGAGGTGCTGGGCGAGCCACTCGTCGCGGATGCTGTGTTTGAATGCTGATAAGGATTCAGCGTCCGGACAATCGACTATTTGATTCTTTTTAGTGAGGAATCTATTCCAAAGCTTGCGGGCGGACTCTCTGGGTTGTTGGATTATGTGACTTAGATCGTCTGCATCCGGAGGCCGGACATAAGTCCCTTGAAAGTTGGCCCTGAAAGCGTCCTTGAGTTCCTCCCAACTCCCGATTGAATTCTCGGGGAGGCTTTTCAACCAGTGTCGAGCTGGTCCCTTCAACTTGAGGGGAAGGTATTTGATGGCGTGGAGGTCACCCCCACGAGCCATGTGAATATGAAGGATAAAATCCTCGATCCATACCCCTGGGTCTGTCGTTACGTCGTATGCCTCTATGTTCATAGGTTTAAAGCCTTGTGGGAATTCATGGTCCAGTACTTCTTCGGTGAAGCACAGGGGGTGAGCAGCCCCTCTGTATCTGGGCGCGTTGTGGCATGTGGTCGGCTGTTGTTTTGTCCGGTGCTTATTCCGAACTGGTATTTGGCTTGTATGAGAGTTTGGGTGACCATAGTCCCTCGCCAGGGTGTGTCCTTTAGATCCGTAGATAGACTTGGCTGCACCGGCCTTCTTATCCAGCTTCTCACGTAGATCGTGCGTGGTGTCAGTAGCCGCTTTGTTGTGGTTGTGGAGCGGTACGTCAGGTCTCCTGGTCGTATTATTCTTTGGTTGGACGGCCTCGTCGTCGAATTCTGGCAGTAGCTTGCGTTTTGGATAGCTTTTTGTATGGCGATCGATGCCATATCTTTCTTTAGTGTTTAGCACTTTATTCCATCTGCGACTGAGCTTTTCCTGTGCGGCCTTAAGCCGTTGTTTCTGCTTCTTTAGACTTCTTGCTGTGGCCATAAGCTTTCGGTTCGGTGGAGGTTTTCTCATTCCACTCGTTCGTCCGGGATGATGAATGCATCGTCATCCGGACTGTGTTCCTGTTTTGGGGTGGTTTCATGAGCTCGTCCCTCCGGATCATTGTGATCGGATATTTTCTCCGAACTTGGTTTGGCGTGACCTGGCTCGTCCTCCTCCATCCAAGGGTCCGTGTGGTCATTACTGCGTTCTGGTATGTCGACCCTTCTTGCACTCTTGTCGCTATTTTTGCTGTTGTTGGATTTTGAGCGACGTCTGCGCCGCCATTTTGGCTTTTGCCCGGGTGTTTTATCCTCCGGACTATCGTCGTCGGCCTTCTTGGGCGTATCCACCATGTATATATCGTGTGACAAGGTAGTAGTCCTGCGCCCCAGAGATTCTGAAGCTTCTCTTGCATCGTCGTCAATACCGTCGATGTCTTCTGTCACGCCCAATATGCGATACTATCCTAAAGAGACTCGAAGGTCCCACCAAGGATAGAACCGCATATTGAAATGCTTTTGCAAGGTGGATATCATTACATCAACATTACATAATAGATAGGGATACATAAGAAAGGCATACAATGCCACACGAATACACCATCACAATAAATAATAGCACCATCCGACTATGGGTGAAACACAAACAGAAACTCAAACGACATCCTCCCGGCTAGCCCAGGCTGCTGACCTGGAACCTATCCCCTGATCGAAGAAGAAACAGAAGAAGAACTCCAAAACAAGCAAACATCGCTCTCGCGTCATGATCATCGCATAACCTGTACCTACAACTGTTGTTGTAGTAATCTGTGAGCCACGAGGACTCAGCAATCCCATTACCATGGGTATCAAGACTAGCAAAGCTTAATGGGTAAGGAAGGGGTAAAGTGGTGAGGTTGTAGCAGCGACTAAGCATATATGGTGGCCAACATACGCAAATAACAGCGAGAAGAGAGCAAATGGAATGGTCGTGAAGCTAGCAATGATCAAGAAGTGATCCTGAACTCCTACTTACGCCAAACATAACCCAAAACCGTGTTCACTTCCCGGACTCCGCCGAAAAGAGACCATTATGGCTACACATGCGGTTGATGTGTTTTAATTTGAATCAGGTGTCAAGTTATCTACAACCGGACATTAACAAATTCCCATCTGCCACATAACTGTGGGCACGTCTTTCGAAAGTTTATACCCTGCAGGGGTGTCCCAACTTAGCCCATGATAAGCTCTCGCGATAAACGAAGGACATACCTTCTCCCAGGAAGACCCGATCAGACTCGGAATCCCGGTTTACAGGACATTTCAACAATGGTAAAACACGTCCAGCAAAGCCGCCCGATGTGCCGATGAATCCCGATAGGAGCTGCACATATCTCGTTCTCAGGGCACACTCGGCCTTATGCCCGGGGAGGGGGGGGTATAATAAAGATGACCCCCGGGCTCCGGAAACCCAAGGGAAAAAGGGCTAGGTGAGGCAAATGGTAAAACCAAAGTTGGGCCTAGCTGGAGGAGTTTTATTCAAAGCGAACTGTCAAGGGGGTCCCATAAATCACCCAACCGCGTAAGGAACGCAAAATCCGGGAACATAACACCGGTATGACAGAAACTAGGGCGGCAAGAGTGGAACAAAACACCAGGCATAAGGCCGAGTCTTCCACCCTTTACCAAGTATATAGATGCATTAATCAAATAAGAGATATTGTGATATCCCAACATAATCATGTCCACCATGGAGCAATCTTCAACTTCACCTGCAACTAACAACGCTATAAGAGGGGCTGAGCAAAGCGGTTACATGGCCAAACAACGGGTTGCTAGGAAGGGTGAAAAAGGTTAGAGGCTGACATGGCAAATGGGGGAGGCTTGAAGAGCAATTGATAGGTAGCGCAACAAAGCGGTAGAACGAAGCAACTAGCATAGCAATGATAGTAATGAGATCCAAGGTCATGGTCATCTTGCATGAAATCCCGCAAGGAAGAAGAACGAGTCCATGAAGAAGACGAAGCCATGAAGACGAACCAAGCATAGACGAATGAATCCTCACGATCGCAATGAAATAGGAACTATCAAGAAGAAGCACACAACATAGTAAACACACCACACATTTACAAGTCATGATGCACAACAAGCATGATGCATGACAAGACAACATGAAGCTACTCATGGCAAGAGATGATGCAAACAAGAGCAACACATCAAGGCAAGTTTAAATGAGGCCGGCAACAACATATAACAATTCCGGTAAGTCCTCATATGCAAATTTCGAAGTTGGTCCAGATCTGAATAAACCTTATGTTCAAGTTGCTAAACAGCAAGTTAAAATGCACCAAGATGATCTACACGAAATTCTAGTCAAGTTACATATAAAGTTCATTAGATTTGGAGCTACGGCCTAGAAGATATGACCAAAACAAGTTAAACATGGCATTGATGCAAAATGCATACAAACATCAAGAAAACAGCTCAAAACAAGGATGCAACATGATAATATGAAGCTACATGCAAAATCAAGCAAGTTTCATATAGAGCACACTCAAAAAGGAGCAACGGTTCAACACATACACTCTACAAGTTATAGTAACAATCTGTCCAAAAACAGCAACTAGGCATCTTGCGAGCATCAAAACAATATGCTACAACACCCTAACATGATAACAAAAGGCATGGACATGATGTACAGCTAAATCATAATAAAACATGAACACTGAGCTATCTCCAGGAATCACTAGAACATGCTCAAAAAGACATGGCAAGATTGCAAATAATAACAGTTTACAGGTTTAGCAGAAATAACATCAGGTTGCAATGTTTAGAGCTATCAAACAACATGCTACAGGAACTTATCATGGCTAACAAAGGCATGGCATGAATCTACTAAATTCATAGAACAAAACTCCCTTACTGACCATGAGCAAAAAGGGCAAAGAAAATATGATGGCACCCATGTAAACATAGCAAGTGATATGACAGATTCAGCAAACAGGGCATGGCAGGAACAACGATAAGTAGGCATATTAGTGAGCTTGTACCACTCACCACAGAGCATTACATGGCATGTGAAGGCAACCAACAGCAAGAAGACATGTTAATGAATCTAAGCATGGCAATAGAAAGTTCATAGCATGCTTGGATCACTAGCAAAGCTCATGGCAAAACTGAACTTAATGTTAACAGGCTGACAGCAACATTATTTAGCAACTTTGGAGCAAGATAACAAAAAGTTAAATCAAGCTATAAATTCAACCAGGGGCATGGATGGATAGATCATGACATGTATAACAAAACATCTTTAGTGAACATCTCCAGATTATGCATAGAATGACTTGTAGCAGCAGGTTTACATTGTATCACCAAATAACAGATTCAGCCTAGCAAAGCAGCAACAGCAAGTACCCTACTTAACAAGCTTGCTGCACTCTGTACAAGACTCACAAAAATACATGGCAATCACCTCTGTAAAAATGCCATGACATAGCTCAAAACACATGTAGGACTCATGCTCATAGGATGCACACATCAAACATGGAAAAAATGACAAATCATCAAGTTGTAACAGTTTCAGCAGATCAACATCATATAGCAATCTTGCAAGAGAGATTTGGGCATCAAGATGACCTCAAACAAGCATGGCACAATGGAACGAAATGTAGAGCATCTCATGACAAATATTTTGAAATATTACACGCACGAAATGGAGCAGCATGCATGGAGTTATGATGCGATGAACAGGGGCACAAAATGTCAAAATATTCGGGGACTTAGGCAAAATTCGGGGTCAACCTTAGTGGATCTGGATCTGGAGTTCGCAGGAGTTGCGGGCTGCAGCGGCCGGAGAAGAGGAGGATGAAGCCGGAGAGGGAGAGGATGGCAGCCGGAGGTCAGGGACGGAGGGGCCGGCGATGGGGCGGCGGCGACCAAGGGCGACGCCGGGCGGCGCGCCGGCGGGCGCGTC
>NC_057801.1:109168973-109182141 GCF_018294505.1 Triticum aestivum | reverse complement strand
GCGTGGGAGGCCACGTGGCGGCGCGCCATTGGCTGCGGACGGCGGCGGAGATGCGTTCGGCGCGGACGTACATGTCCGGCATGGTGGGAGGAGAATTTTTACGGTTTGGACCCAAAAATGGAGGGGGAGGGGCGTTTTTATAAGTAGAGGGAGCTAGGAGAGTCCAAATGGGGCACGGTTTTTGCCCACACGATCGTGATCGAATGACCGAGAGCATGGAGGGGAGTTTGCTGGGTTAGTGGGCTGATATGAAGGGTGTTGGGCTGCCAGACAAAAGAGGCTTTTACGGTTGCCCGGTTAACCGTTGGAGTATCAAACGGACTCCAAATGGCACGAAACTTGACAGTGGTCTACCGGTGGTGTACCAAGGCCACTTGGCAAACCTCAGGCCATTCCGAGAATGTTAAACACCCGCTCACAATGAGAGACAAAAAGGGGGACGCCAGGGGACATAGGAGTGCCGGATTGCAAAACGGACAATGGGGAAAATGCTCGGATGCATGAGACGAACACGTATGCAAAATGAATTGCAACACAATGCAAATTATGACATGGCAAAATGCAACACGCAAGCAAATGACACGGCAACGATGACGAATAACTAGAAGACACCTGGCACATCGAATCCGGGGCGTTACAACACTCGTCCACTAACAAGAGATCTTGTTCCGAGATCTTAGGACCGAGTGTCGGGGAAGGCTGATCCACGAACACCTATGGGGACCGGCGGGCCGGGCCCCTTTCGGTTCGGCGGGAGGCGGAGATCGCACGAAGAGCAGATCGAGGCGAAGCACACGAGCGGTTTACCCAGCTTCGGAGCTCTCCAGAGAGATAATACTCCTACTGCTGCATGTCTGAGTGTATTGAGTTCTTGCTCGGGAGCGCTGAGTGCTACAGTACACTCTAGCTGCTAACGAGACCGAGCGTGAGTGTTTTTTCTGTCCTTCGAACCCCTCTCTACGTTGCGGATGGGCCTCCTTTTATATGCTAAAGGGGTCACCGACAGGTGGCAACGTAGACAAGGGTAAAAATGGAAAAGGGATTGTGGTTGGTACAGCTACCTGCACAGTGGATCCTACCTAACCCTGACGGCAGGGGACAAAGGCATTAAATGCCCGTCTATGTCGCCCAAATAGTGCAAAAAGGGACCGTCAGGGACGCCACCGCTCGCCACGATGGCAATCTTGTCAGCGCCGCTTGCCACCGTGCACCGCTGGCTGCACAGCCTCTTGCCACGCGCGCCTGGGAAGGCCCCAGGGTGACACGTTGATTGATGTGCTGGAGCGCGGGTACAGGGTGGTAGCTTTGCCGCGGCAAGCGCCTTGCCGTGGTCCTTGTCTTGTCGCGTCCGGAAGCTTGTCGCTCATCGGGCCTCGCCGGGACGCATGGCGCGTCGCGGCAAGTTCCTAGAGATGCCTTGGTTGGCCTTCCCGGCAAGCTCCTCTTGCCGGGGCCTTGTCTCCTTGGCTTGAATACTTTGTTCTTGAATGGCTCCATAGGAACCACGGAGGACCTTGGCGGTCACCCGGCAAGCCTTGCCGCGGGATGCTGCAACTGCTCGTGCACAAGTTCGGGATACTAGGGTACCCCTACTCTAGTACACCGACAGGAGCCCCCGGGCCTGGGCCAAACACGGTGCCGAGCGCTGTTGGGCCAGGCCCAAAACAGGGCACGGGCACGTGCGGCCTGGGTTACGCCGTATCTCACTCCGTATCCACCGCGCCCTCCCAAACGGCACGCGTCGAATGCGGCGTCGTGGGAGAGATCGTGGGTGGTTTCTTTATTTGGAAAGACGGAGCGTCCGCCCCCTCCCTCTTTATAAGCAGGGGAAACAGGGGCAGTTCACCTATCTCACCGGTTGCTACTCTAATCTCAGAAATCTCCGCCGCTCCCCCCTTCTTCCCAAAGCTGAGAGAGAGCTGCGCTCTGCCCCCCATCGCCACCAGCATCACCAACGCCGTCGATCTCCCCCACCACCTCCGCCATGGCTCCAAAAGCCAACAAGGGGAAGGTCGTGAAGTCGGCCGAGGCGCAGCGGCTCGCGGCGCTGCGAAAGGAGCGAGCAATCTTCCCCCCTCAGCTCACCGCGAAGGAGCTGAGGGAGTACTACTACCTCTTCTGGTCGACGGAGACGCGAGCGCACCCGCGTACGAAGGTACTCCCAGCTGCCGCTTCGGACCTGGCTCCGAATGGATACCCTTTCTTCACGCTGTTCTTCTACTGCGGGCTCTGCCCGCCTTTCTCTGAATTCTTCTGCGATATCATGAACACCTACGGGTTCCGCCTCCTTGACTTCACCCCCAATGTTGTTCTGACCATGGCAGTTTTCGCACATCTCTGCGAAAACTTTGTCGGAGTCTATCCAAACGTAGCTCTTTTCTGCCACTTCTTTATGCCCCGAGTCGAGAGAGGGGAGCCTTTATCCGGCGGAATCGCCTGGATCCCGAGAGTTGGCAAGAAGGAAGCTTATCTGGAGGGAGAGCTCCGCAGCAAGTGGGAGGAATGGAGGGCAGACTGGTGCTGGAACGTCGAGGAGAACCCGTGGCCCTTTACCGCCCAGCGCGAAGCCCCAATAGCGCGCGGCAACGATTGGAGGAAAGTGGCCCCGAAAGATGATAGGCTGACGATTGCCGTCACCCGGATCCTACGCCTCAGGTTTGCCGGGCTCACCGTAGGCGCTCTTGGCGCAGATTTTCTTCGCCGCCGCATCGCCCCCCTGCAGGAGAGGAGGAGACCCGCCTGGGAGTTCCAAAACGCAGGGAATATCATGAGGCTGCGCCCAGGCCTCAATTTCAACTTCACTGTCTTGGAACTGGACGCGATGATCCTGGAATTGTTCAAGCGCGATCCTCAACATCCCGAAGCGTTTATGTTGCCGGCGGGTGTCGTTCCGCTGTGCAACAACTCCTCGCTCGACCGCATCCGTGCAATGATGCCGCTGTGTGATTCGCATGGAATCGTTCCAACTTGGCAAGAGCCTGCAGACGACGTCGTGCAGGAGTTCTTTGATAGCTTGGTAGAAGTGGCGGTCCGCTCTGATGAACAGAAAAGCCTCACTCGCAAGACCACCAAAGCGGAGATGCAGCGCATCGCCACTAGGCTGGAAGAGGCGGCGGCAGCAGCTGCCGCGGGCGAGTTTGGATTCACCGTGGAGGAGGCAGAGGCAGGAGAGGCAGCAAGCCTTGTCGAGCGAGAGGAGTTTGCCGGCGAGGAAGAGCTTGTCGGGCCTGAAGCCGAGTCAAGCGAGCCCGCCGAGGGCGGGAGCGACTCGTTGAAGATCGGCTTCTCCTCCTCCCCACCTTCAGCTAGCTTGCCGCAAGCGGAGCCCCCAGCTCCACCAAGAAGGCGTCTCTGCAAGGCCGGGGACGTGGCGAGGCGGCAGACGAGTCAACAGCCACCGTGCCGTGCGACACGCTCTACCGCGGCAAGCAATGTTGCCGCGGGAGCGCCTCACACCGCTGCGGCAACTGGAGCGGGGTCTTCCCGGTCCACCGCTACTGCTCCTGCCAAGCGGACAAGGGAACCTACTCCTCCGCCTCGTCGCACCGGAGGCGAGCCGGACTTCGATCTCTCCACGCTCAGCTCCGACGAGGAAGAAGATGAGTAAGATTTCTTTGCTGTACTTGTAGTTCTTCAATTTTGTTGCTTTGTCTTGTATCTGACTTGCTTCACTCTGAACCCATTCCTTTTCAGGACGCTGGAACAGAGAGCGGCGAAGAGAGCCAAGGTCCCGGTGATTGTCATCGAGGACGAACCCACCGCAACGGCAGGGGGTGTGTCCGAGACCACCTTGCCGGACCCGGCAACCATTCCTCATAGCAGCCCCCAACGTAGCCCCCAGCGTAAGTATATGGTTTACTTCCTGCTGTCAGGCGCGCATGGGTGCTCTTTCTTTGCTGACATCTGACTGTTGGTTTGTGTAGGAGCGGAGCAGCTCCACCAGGAGTGCCCAGAAGCTGCTCCCGAAATGCCATCTGCTTCAACTACACCGCCAAGGGAGGATTCCCCGGCAGGGGAGCGTTCTCCGGCAAGGGAGAATTCTCCGGCAAGGGACAGCTCTCCGGCAAGGGACGGTACCAGCGACCCTTCGGTGGTTGAGACCACGACTGCAGGTCCCAGTACAGGTAACCCTCTTGCTTGAAAACTTCCCTTGGGTTCTTCTTCTTCTGATTTTCTTCTTGGATATTTGCTTGATTTTTCTCCTTTCTCTGTTCGTCAGATCCATCTGCCACGGAGCCGATGGAAACCGAGGTCGCCGGCGAGGAGAACACGTGCAGCAATACCGACGACGTCGTTGCCACGGAAGGAGAAGCCGGCGCTGATGATCCCGCCGGCGAAGAGGCCGCCAAAGCTGTCGCCGCAGAAGCTGGCGAGGGATCCAGCGATCGCACTGACGGCCCCGAGGCCGCAGGAGCGTTAGGCGCTACGCCGACCGCCGATCCCTCCGCCGCTGCTGCAGCGCCAGGCTCCGAAGAGCCTCAGCCCGGCACCTATTTAAAGGCCGGCGACGGTATCTTCATCAAGCTTCCCTGGGCGTCAAGCTCCAGGGCGCCGGTTGAAGGAGAGAGCTTGGATGGGGAGGTGCTCGCCTCCGCTGGGCTGACACTGGTCGACACGCCAAGCAGCAGCAGCGACGAGCCTGAGGAGGAGCGGCTGCTGCGGAAGCTGTTGTCGCTCTACCGCGCTCGGCAGGCCAAGCTTGTGTCCCGAGAAGCGCTTGTCGCGAAGGCGGGAGTGGACATCGATAAGCGCGCGGAGGAGCTCCGGGGCTTCAGGCAGGAAACTCTCCGGTCCCTGGCAGAGGAGCGGGAGCAAATCGCCGAGGAGCGGAAAGCCTTCCTCCTCGAGAAGGCTGAAGTTGAAGAGCAACAGCGGCTTGCCGCCGAGAAGCTGTCTGTGCAGGAAGGCGAGTTAGTGCAGTGGAAAGTGAACCTTGACAGCCACGAGGAGGAGCTTGCTGCGCGCGAGCAAACATTCGGCGGGGCTCTCAAGGAAGCAAAGGATGCTGCCGCAGCTGCCGAGGCCGCCAAGAAGGAGCTGGAGACGAAGATGGCGCAGCTGGAGGCCGATCTTAAGGCGAGCGGCGAGGAGCTTGCCGCGCTCAATCGTGAGCGCGAGAAGGACGCCGTCGCTCATGGCGAGCTACAAGGTCGTCTCGCTGAGAGGAGCAAAGAGCTCAGCGCCGCCAAGGACTCCAACGCGGATCTTGAGTTGAAGCTGGCTACTTTGACTCAGACGCTGGACGGCGCCAGGGAGCGGGAGGTGGCCTTGTCGGAGAAGATCAAGGCCGACGAGGCGCTGATGGCGAATGCTGGTGCCGCCCATAACGCTTTTAGGGAAAATGTAGAGCACTGGACCAAGGGTCTCGTGGATGCTGCTATAGCCATTGACGGGGAGCTGACGCAGCTCGGGATGGAGGATCTCGGGTACTCCTCCGATGAGCACCCTCCAACCCAGCGCCAAGCTCAACTTGTTCTTCAAAGGCATGGCGACGGCCCTCCAGCGACTCCGGGAGAAGATCCCAAAGCAGCTGGCCGACGAGTCGCGCAAGATCTGCGCGGGAGCTCTTCAAAAGGTGCTGGTGAAGGTGGCCTTCCACAACCCAGGCCTCAACCTCACCAACGTCCTCAGGACCCTGCTGCCGGATGCTGATCTAGAAGCACTCAAGACCCTTGTCGCACCCATTGTGGATAAGGTGAGCGGGATCAAGAGGGTTGAGGACGATCGCGTAGATTAGGCCGCTCATTTTCTCTTTCTCTTCTCGCTGCTGGTCATGTTATGAGAACAATCTATTAGAACTGCGAGAAGCTATCTTGTAATATGACTCTATTTTGAGAAGCGATTGCTATGTTATTTCCTTTACTTGATTCCTTCCTTTGTATGTTTCTGCCCTACGCTTTTAGGGAACTCGTCGGCACAGGCACCTTAGCCGCGAGCGCTGAGTGCGGGACGTCAGCAGCCTGCTAGCGGTGCCGCTACCGACAAGAAACCTTGTCGCAACTAGTCGCAGCTCACTTAAGTTGTTGAGCGGACTCAAAACAAAATAAGGGCGCAACTAGCTACGAGTTGGTTCCTCCGCGCACAGGTTTTCCATACAAAGCACGGTCGTTCGAGGAAGATAACTTAAAAATTAAAACTGATTGCTCAAACTTTGGCGACTTAGCTTTTCTGCCGTTTGCTTCCCGGTAAGGCGAGATTTCCTTGAACGATGCCTGGTCCACACCATTATCTTCTCCTTTCCTGGCACGCCAAAGATGTCGGGGAAGGCTGATCCACGAACACCTATGGGGACCGGCGGGCCAGGCCCCTTTCGGTTCGGCGGGAGGCGGAGATCGCACGAAGAGCAGATCGAGGCGAAGCACATGAGCGGTTTACCCAGCTTCGGAGCTCTCCGGAGAGATAATACTCCTACTGCTGCATGTCTGAGTGTATTGAGTTCTTGCTCGGGAGCGCTGAGTGCTACAGTACACTCTAGCTGCTAACGAGACCGAGCATGAGTGTTTTTTCTGTCCTTCGAACCCCTCTCTACGTTGCGCATGGGCCTCCTTTTATATGCTAAAGGGGTCACCGACAGGTGGCAACGTAGACAAGGGTAAAAATGGAAAAGGGATTGTGGTTGGTACAGCTACCTGCACAGTGGATCCTACCTAACCCTGACGGCAGGGGACAAAGGCATTAAATGCCCGTCTATGTCGCCCAAATAGTGCAAAAAGGGACCGTCAGGGACGCCACCGCTCGCCACGATGGCAATCTTGTCAGCGCCGCTTGCCACCGCACACCGCTGGCTGCACCGCCTCTTGCCACGCGCGCCTGGGAAGGCCCCAGGGCGACACGTTGATGGATGTGCTGGAGCGCGGGTACAGGGTGGTAGCTTTTCCGTGGCAAGCGCCTTGCCGTGGTCATTGTCTTGTCGCGTCCGGAAGCTTGTCGCTCATCGGGCCTCGCCGGGACGCGTGGCGCGTCGCAGCAAGTTCCTTGAGATGCCTTGGTTGGCCTTCCCGGCAAGCTCCTCTTGCCGGGGCCTTGTCTCCTTGGCTTGAATACTTTGTTCTTGAATGGCTCCACAGGAACCACGGAGGACCTTGGCGGTCACCCGGCAAGCCTTGCCGCGGGATGCTGCAACTGCCCGTGCACAAGTTCGGGATACTAGGGTACCCCTACTCTAGTACACCGACACCGAGACGGAAGGGAAAAGGGATGAGGTGAAACAAGAACTCAAGAGAAGAAGCAAAGAATCGAGAGCAATCAAGACGAAGAGAGGAACGACAAGAATGACGAGAATCAAATGCTCACGGAATCAGATAGACTATGAAACGACTTTGGTTAGAACGAGATAAGAAACGGATAAGACTGAAAGGATTTAGGCAGCACTCTGGCTGAAACAAGGAGGAATAGAACACGAGCTTCACAAGATGGGATGACACTTGACGAGATGAACAATGCAATGCCCCCGGAAGAATTGAAAGAATGGAATGGAAAGAATTTAGAAGGAAGGGTTGAACAGAGTTGTTGAGAAAATCAACACGAAAGAATAAGCTTGTTGTGGATTTATGGATAACACTCAAAAATTCTGAGGTGATAACCGACCACAAACGAAAATCATTGGATAGCTGAGAAGAACGAAGAAATGCAAAACTCCACTTCAAAAGAATACGGAGAAGTATTTGCACTTCGAAAAGCAAGAAGGAAAGATACTTGAGCTCCTTCGATAAGAATCTTGATGAACTCTTGAAGAATGAATTAAATCATGAAGAACCACCGTGAAGAACTCCGGTAACAAAAAAAGGATGATGAGAGAAAATGAAGGAAAAGAATAAGATGAGCCTACGATGATTTAGATGGAGGTTCCGACGAGATCACCGAGGAAACTTGGAACTCTGGAAATAAGGATGAACAACACATGGAACTAGAATTTATTCATCGAGAACAAACTCCGAAGAAAAGGGATTACTGGATGATGATGAAATAAGAATAAGAATTACGTTATGCTTATCCTGAACCAATTTAATGGGTGACGAGCGGATTTGGCATGCAACTTATTCCTCTTGAAAAGGATTGAGAAATGACATATCGCAAACTTGAGAAGGTCTTCATGAACCATCGGTAGATTGGAAAGAACGAATCGGTCGAAAGATAATCAAGGAAAAAGAATCTTGAACGAACCACTGTAAGAATTTGGAAATGACTGATGAAAGAGACTGAATCATCGGGAAGAATTAGAAGAACAAATATGCTTGAGGGGATTTAGATGCAAAAGAACGAAGAGATAATGAGCTGACTAAAGAACACTTGAACGAAGCACCGGGATAATTGGATAACGGTAGCTGAAATCTGAGGACGAAGAATTCTTCTAGAATGATGGCCTCTGTGAAAAGAAATGAAAAAAAAACTTCTGGCATACTCCTGATGGGTAAGAAAAGAATATCTGACAAATGGAATAATTCGAGAGGATAATATGAAGCTAGAACCGCAAATCTTCGAGAGAATAGACAAGATTTAAGAGAAATTCTCTTCTTCGGTCTTCAAATGTTAAGAATGACGACGAGAAACAACACCAAAATTACTGAGATACTCCAGGAGAATGAAAAGTAGAGAGGTTGAGCCAACAATGAAAATGATTAGAAATTGATCTTGGAAAGGCATCTGATTGATGAAATTCATTCTTACGTCGGACTCCGAAAAGAATTGAGAATAACTCCGGAATAATTAGAAGAGTCAGGTAAGTTCCTGGGAAAATACCTGTGGGTTAGGGCCCACTGAAGAGAAAAACACCATTGGAAAAGGATGATGAACATATAGATGATGCACCAGAACAATTGAAATATTTGAATGAGTTGACAACCTCGAATTAATTCGAATGCAGACGAATCTTCTGAGATGTCTTGAATACTCCGGAAGGATAAACTGGCAAGAGGCGAACGAGCAGGGAAAACACTTGATCCAAGGGAAAGAATATAATCACTACCAAAAATTAGAATTGAATCCACCAGAGAAGAAAAGAGTTGAAGAATGACAAACGAGATGAGAAATCACCGGTTGAAATAATTTACGAAATACTGAAGAGGTTCCGCATGAATGAGAGAGAGTCAGACTCCGGGAAGAAAAAGGGTGGGAGGGCGGGAAAACAAAGGAAACTTGGAAGGGGGAACCGACGAATAACTTGAAGAGAAAACACCGGTTGAAATCATTGAGGAAAGAAAGCAAAGGCTTCGCACGAGTAGGATGGATACTCGATTATGGACTCCGGTTCCGAGAAGAAGAAGGGTGGGCGGGTGGGATAGAAAAACAACTGAGGATTGAACTTGGCAACAATGAAGAGGCTCGAGGCAACTTGACGAGAAAAGCACCGGATGAAAATAGATGAGAGCCAAGCATCGGAAAAACCAACTGCGTGACCCTAAAGAAAAATTTGAAGGGGAAGAGGAGTAGTTCAAAACACCTATGTCAAGATTCCTTACCAGAGCGACGAAGGGCAGAGGAGTAAAAAGAATTCCTACTCTCCGATATAACTAGACTCCGAAAACAGTTTTCTTCTAGACTCGACAACAGCCAAACTACACGATCAATCAAGGGGGCTCCTAAGGTCAGTCGAGTCTCTGATACCAACTTATCACGCCCAATATGCGATACTATCCTAAAGAGACTCGAAGGTCCCACCAAGGATAGAACCGCATATTGAAACGCTTTTGCAAGGTGGATATCATTACATCAACATTACATAATAGATAGGGATACCTACATAAGGCATAAAATGCCACACGAATACAAAATCACAATACATAATAGCACCATCCGACTATGGATGAAACACAAACAGAAACTCAAACGACATCCACCCTGCTAGCCCAGGCTGCCGACCTGGAACCTATCCCCTGATCGAAGAAGAAACAGAAGAAGAACTCCAAAACAAGCAAACATCGCACTCGCGTCATGATCATCACATAACCTATACCTGCAACTATTGTTGTAGTAATCTGTGAGCCACGAGGATTCAGCAATCCCATTACCATGGGTATCAAGACTAGCAAAGCTTAATGGGTAAGGAAGGGGTAAAGTGGTGAGGTTGCAGCAGCGACTAAGCATATATGGTGGCTAACATATGCAAATAACACCGAGAAGAGAGCAAATGGAACGGTCGTGAAGTTAGCAATGATCAAGAAGTGATCCTGAACTCCTACTTACATCAAACATAACCCAAAACCGTGTTCACTTCCCGGACTCCTCCGGAAAGAGACCATCACGGCTACACACGCGGTTGATGCGTTTTAATTCGAATCAGGTGTCAAGTTATGTACAACCGAACATTAACAAATTCCCATCTACCACATAACCGCGAGCACGGCTTTCGAAAGTTTATACCCTGCAGGGGTGTCCCAACTTAGCCCATGATAAGCTCCCGGGATCAATGAAGGATATACCTTCTCCCAGGAAGACCCGATCAGACTTGGAATCCCAGTTTACAAGACATTTTGACAATGGTAAAACAAGACCATCAAAGCCGCCCGATGTGCCGACAAATCCCGATAGGAGCTGCACATATCTCATTCTCAGGGCACACTGGATGAGCCAGACGACGGGTTGGCATAGACCCTGGTTGCCCAGGGGCGCTGGACATCGCTCGGTTTGGACCATCACTCGGAGGAAAACTGGCCCGGGGGGTAAAATAAAGATGACCCTTGGGCTCCGGAAACCCAAGGGAAAAAGGGCTAGGTGAGGCAAATGGTAAAACCAAAGTTGGGCCTTGCTGGAGGAGTTTTATTCAAGGCGAACTGTCAAGGGGGTCCCATAAATCACCCAACCGCGTAAGGAACGCAAAATCCGGGAACATAATACCGGTATGACGGAAACTAGGGTGGCAAGAGTGGAACAAAACACCAGGCATAAGGCCGAGTCTTCCACCCTTTACCAAGTATATAGATGCATTAATCAAATAAGAGATATTGTGATATCCCAACATAATCCTGTCCACCATGGAGCAATCTTCAACTTCACCTGCAATTAACAACGATATAAGAGGGGCTGAGCAAAGCGGCTACATGGCCAAACAATGGTTTGCTAGGAAGGGTGAAAAAGATTAGAGGCTGACATGGCAAATGGGGGAGGCTTGAAGAGCAATTGATAGGTAGTGCAGCAAAGCGATAGAACAAAGCAACTAGCATAGCAATGATAGTAATGAGATCCAAGTTCACGGTCATCTTGCCTGAAATCCCGCAAGGAATAAGAACAAGTCCATGAAGAAGACGAAGCCACGAAGACGAACCAAGCGTAGACGAACGAATCCTCACGATCGCAACGAAACAGGAACTACCGAGAAGCACACAACATAGTAAACACACCACACATTTACATGTCATGATGCACAACAAGCATGATGCATTACAAGACTACATGAAGCTACTTAAGGCAAGAGATGATGCAAACAAGAGCAACACATCAAGGCAAGTTTAAATGAGGCCGGCAACAACATATAACAATTCCGGTAAGTCCTCATATGCAAATTCCAAAGTTGGTACAGATCTGAATAAACCTTATGTTCAAGTTGTTAAACAGCAATTTAAAATGCACCAAGATTATCTACACAAAATTCTAGTCAAGTTACATATAAAGTTCATTAGATTTGGAGCTACGACCTAGAAGATATAAGCAAAACAAGTTAAACATGGCATTGATGCAAAATGCATACAAACATCAAGCAAACACCTCAAAACAAGGATGAAACATGACAATATGAAGCTACATGCAAAATCAAGCAAGTTTCATATAGAGCACACTCAAAACAGAGCAACGGTTCAACACATACACTCTATACAAGTTATAGCAACAATCTGTCCAAAACAGCAACTAGGCATCTTGCGAGCATCAAAACAATATGCTACAGCACCCTAACATAATAACAAAAGCCATGTACATGATTTACAGGTAAAGCATAACAAAACATGAACACTCAGCTATCTCCAGAAATCACTAGAACATGCTCAAAAAGACATGGCAAGATTGCAAATAATAACAGTTTTCAGGATTAGCAGAAATAACATCAGGTTGCAATGTTTAGAGCTATCAAACAACATGCTACAGGAACTTATCATGGAAAACAAAGACATGGCATGAATCTACTAAATTCATAGAACAGAAGTCCCTTACTGACCATGAGCGAAAAGGGCAAAGAAAATATGATGGCACCCATGTAAACATAGCAAGTGATATGACAGATTCAGCAAACAGCGCATGGCAGGAACAACGATAAGTTGGCATGTTAGTGAGCTTGTACCACTCACCACAGAGCATTACATGGCATGTGAAGGCAACCAACAATAAGAAGACATGTTAATGAATCTAAGCATGGCAATAGAAAGTTCATAGCATGCTTGGATCACTAGCAAAGCTCATGGCAAAACTGAACTTAATGTTAACAGGCTGACAGCAACATTATTTAGCAACTTTGGAGCAAGATAACAAAAAGTTACAGCAAGCTATAATTTTAACCAGGGGCATGGATGGATAGAGCATGACATGTAGAACAAAACATCTTTAGTGAACATCTCCAGATTATGCATAGAATGACTTGTAGCAGCAGGTTTACATAGCATCACCAAATAACAGATTCAGCCTAGCAAAACAGCAATAGCAAGTACCCTACTTAACAAGCTTGATTTACTCTATACAAGACTCACAAAAATACATGACAAGCACCTCTGTAAAGATGGCATGACATAGCTCAAAACACATGTAGGACTCATGCTCAAAGGATGCACACATCAAACATGGAAAAATGACAAATCATCAAGTTGTAATAGTTTCAGCAGATCAACATCATATAGCACTCTTGCAACAGAGATGTGGGCATCAAGATGACCTCAAACAAGCGTGGCACAATGGAACAAAAGTAGAGCATCCCATGACGAACATTTTGACATACTACATGCACGAAACGGAGCATCATGCTTCAAGTTATGATGCGATGAACAGGGGCAAAAATGTCAAAATATTCGGGGACTTAGGCAAAATTCGGGGTCAACCTTAGTGGATCTGGATATGGAGTTCGCCGGAGTTGCGGGCTGCGGCGGCCCGAGAAGAGGAGGATGAAGCCGGAGAGGGAGAGGACGGCAGCCGGAGGTCGGGGACGGAGGGGCCAGCGATGGGGCGGCGGCGACCGAGGGCGACGCCAGGC